>NW_025958534.1:0-32806 GCF_023159225.1 Perognathus longimembris pacificus | reverse complement strand
GTGAGAGCGCGCGAATGCACTCAAGCAAACACAAACAGCGCAGCACGATGCGTATTTTATTTTTAAATTGACAAAATAAATCAAAAATAAATCAAAAATAAAAATAAGTGGAAAAGGCGAGTGTGCGCGAGCACACAGGAGCAAAGACAAGCAGGGCAGCTTGATGCGTAGTAAAAAAAATAATAAATAGACAACTGGTCGACCTCATTAGAAATAAAAACCCAAAAGATTAGATAGACAAACAAAGAAACACATAATGTGGAGAGAAGGGCAGTGCGTGCAAGAGCAAAGGTAAACAGCAGACAGACCTGAATACTTATCTTTACAAGGTCGACCTCAGAACTTTGTTCAGTTTGTCTCAGTGACGGATAATGGAAGGAAGGGCAGGAACTGCTCAACTTCATTTAAATAAACAAATAAAAATAAGATAAACTCTCAGAATAGATAAATAATAACAAAAAAATTGTAAAGTGTAGAAAGCGAGAGCACGCGAATGCACTCAAGCAAACACAAACAGCACAGCACGATGCGTATTTTTTTTTAAAAATTGACAAAATAAATCAAAAATAAATCAAAAAATAAATAAGTGGAAAAGGCGAGAGTGCGCGAGCACACAGGAGCAAAGACAAGCAGCGCAGCTTGATGCGTAGTAAAAAAAATAATAAATAGACAACTGGTCGACCTCATTAGAAAGAAAAACCCAAAAGATTAGATAGACAAACAAACAAACACATAATGTGGAGAGAAGGGCAGTGCGCGCAGGAGCAAAGGTAAACAGCAGACAGACCTGAATCCTTATCTTTACAAGGTCGACCTCAGAGCTTGTTCAGTTTGTCTCGGTGACGGATAATGGAAGGAAGGGCAGGCAACTGCTCGACTTCATTTAAATAAACAAATAAAAAATAAGATAAACTCTCAGGAATAGATAAATAATAACAAAAAAAATTGTAAAGTGGAGAAAGCGAGAGCGCGTGAATGCACTCAAGCAAACACAAACAGCACAGCACGATGCGTATTTTTTTTAAATTGACAAAATAAATCAAAAATAAATTCAAAAATAAAAATAAGTGGAAAAGGCGAGAGTGCGCGAGCACACAGGAGCAAAGACAAGCAGCGCAGCTTGATGCGTAGTAAGAAAATAATAAATAGACAACTATTCGGCCTCATTAGAATAAAAAACCCAAAAGATTAGATAGACAAACAAACAAACACATAAATGTGGAGAGAAGGGCAGTGCGCGCAGGAGCAAAGGTAAACAGCAGACAGACCTGAATCCTTATCTTTACAAGGTCGACCTCAGAACTTTGTTCAGTTTGTCTCGGTGACGGATAATGGAAGGAAGGGCAGGCAACTGGTCGACTTCATTTAAATAAACCAAATAAAAAATAAGATAAACTCTCAGGAATAGATAAATAATAACAAAAAATTGTACAGTGGAGAAAGCGAGAGCGCGCGGAATGCACTGAAGCAAACACAAACAGCACAGCACGATGCGTATTTTTTTTTTAAAATTGACAAAGTAAATCAAAAATGAATCAAAAACAAAAATAAGTGGAAAAGGCGAGAGTGCGCGAGCACACAGGAGCAAAGACAAGCAGCGCAGCTTGATGCGTAGTAAAAAAATAATAAATAGACAACTGGTCGACCTCATTAGAAATAAAAACCCAAAAGATTAGATAGACAAACAAACAAACAAATAAATGTGGAGAGAAGGGCAGTGCGCGCAGGAGCAAAGGTAAACAGCAGACAGACCTGAATCCTTATCTTTACAAGGTCGACCTCAGAACTTTGTTCAGTTTGTCTCGGTGACGGATAATGAAGGAAGGGCAGGCAACTGGTCGACTTCATTTAAATAAACAAATAAAAAATAAGATAAACTCTCAGTAATAGACAAATAATAACAAAAAATTGTAAAGAGGAGAAAGCGAGAGCGCGCGAATGCACTCAAGCAAACACAAACAGCGCAGCACGATGCGTATTTTTTTTTAAATTGACAAAATAAATCAAAAATAAAAATAAGTGGAAAGACGAGAGTGCGCGAGGACACAGGAGCAAAGACAAGCAGCGCAGCTTGATGCCTAGTAAAAAAATAATAATAAATAGACAACTGGTCGACCTCATTAGAAATAAATACCCAAAAGATTAGATAGCAAACAAACAAACACATAAATGTGGAGAGAAGGGCAGTGCGGGCAGGAGAAAAGGTAAACAGCGGACAGACCTGAATCCTTATCTTTACAAGGTCGACCTCAGAACTTTGTTCAGTTTCTCTCGGTGACGGATAACGGAAGGAGGGCAGGCAACTGGTCGACTTCATTTAAATAAACAAATAAAAAATAAGATAAACTCTCAGGAATAGATAAATAATAACAAAAAAATTGTAAAGTGGAGAAAGCGAGAGCGCGCGAATGCACTCAAGCAAACACAAACAGCACAGCACGATGTGTATTTTTTTTTAAATTGACAAAATAAATCAAAAATAAATCAAAAATAAAAATAAGTGGAAAAGGCGAGAGTGCGCGAGCACACAGGAGCAAAGACAAGCAGCGCAGCTTGATGCGTAGTAAAAAAAATAATAAATAGACAACTGGTCGACCTCATTAGAAATAAAAACCCAAAAGATTAGATAGACAAACAAACAAACACATAAATGTGGAGAGAAGGGCAGTGCGCGCAGGAGCAAAGGTAAACAGCAGACAGACCTGAATCCTTATCTTTACAAGGTCGACCTCAGAACTTTGTTCAGTTTGTCTCGGTGACGGATAATGGAAGGAAGGGCAGGCAACTGATCGACTTCATTTAAATAAACAAATAAAAAATAAGATAAACTCTCAGGAATAGATAAATAATAACAAAAAAATTGTACAGTGGAGAAAGCGAGAGCGCGCGAATGCACTCAAGCAAACACAAACAGCACAGCACGATGCGTATTTTTTTTTAAAATTGACAAAGTACATCAAAAATGAATCAAAAACAAAAATAAGTGGAAAATGCGAGAGTGCGCGAGCACACAGGAGCAAAGACAAGCAGCGCAGCTTGATGCGTAGTAAAAAAAATAATAAATAGACAACTGGTCGACCTCATTAGAAATAAAAACCCAAAAGATTAGATAGACAAACAAACAAACACATAAATGTGGAGAGAAGGGCAGTGCGCGCAGGAGCAAAGGTAAACAGCACACAGACCTGAATCCTTATCTTTACAAGGTCGACCTCAGAACTTTGTTCAGTTTGTCTCGGTGACGGATAATGGAAGGAAGGGCAGGCAACTGGTCGACTTCATTTAAATAAACAAATAAAAAATAAGATAAACTCTCAGGAATAGATAAATAATAACAAAAAAAATTGTAAAGTGGAGAAAGCGAGAGCGCGCGAATGCACTCAAGCAAACACAAACAGCACAGCACGATGCGTATTTTTTTTAAATTGACAAAATAAATCAAAAATAAATCAAAAATAAAACTAAGTGGAAAAGGCGAGAGTGCGCGAGCACACAGGAGCAAAGACAAGCAGCGCAGCTTGATGCGTAGTAAAGAAAATAATAAATAGACAACTGGTCGGCCTCATTAGAAATAAAAACCCAAAAGATTAGATAGACAAACAAACAAACACATAAATGTGGAGAGAAGGGCAGTGCGCACAGGAGAAAAGGTAAACAGCAGACAGACCTGAATCCTTATCTTTACAAGGTCGACCTCAGAACTTTGTACAGTTTGTTTCGGTGACGGATAATGGAAGGAAGGGCAGGCAACTGGTCGACTTCATTTAAATAAACAAATAAAAAATAAGATAAACTCTCAGGAATAGATAAATAATAACAAAAAAATTGTAAACAGGAGAAAGCGAGAGCGCGCGAATGTACTCAAGCAAACACAAAACAGCGCAGCACGATGCGTATTTTATTTTTAAATTGACAAAATAAATCAAAAATAAATCAAAAATAAAAATAAGTGGAAAAGGCGAGTGTGCGCGAGCACACAGGAGCAAAACAAGCAGCGCAGCTTGATGCGTAGTAAAAAAAAATAATAAATAGACAACTGGTCGACCTCATTAGAAATAAAAACCCAAAAGATTAGATAGACAAACAAACAAACACATAAATGTGGAGAGAAGGGCAGTGCGCGCAGGAGCAAAGGTAAACAGCAGACAGACCTGAATCCTTATCTTTACAAGGTCGACCTCAGAACTTTGTTCAGTTTGTCTCGGTGACGGATAATGGAAGGAAGGGCAGGCAACTGGTCGACTTCATTTAAATAAACAAATAAAAAATAAGATAAACTCTCAGGAATAGATAAATAATAACAAAAAAATTGTAAAGTGGAGAAAGCGAGAGCGCGCGAATGCACTCAAGCAAACACAAACAGCACAGCACGATGCGTATTTTTTTTTAAATTGACAAAATAAATCAAAAATAAATCAAAAATAAAAATAAGTGGAAAAGGCGAGAGTGCGCGAGCACACAGGAACAAAGACAAGCAGCGCAGCTTGATGCGTAGTAAAAAAAATAATAAATAGACAACTGGTCGACCTCATTAGAAATAAAAACCCAAAAGATTAGATAGACAAACAAACAAACACATAAATGTGAGAGAAGGGCAGTGCGCGCAGGAGCAAAGGTAAACAGCAGACAGACCTGAATCCTTATCTTTACAAGGTCGACCTCAGAACTTTGTTCAGTTTGTCTCGGTGACGGATAATGGAAGGAAGGGCAGGCAACTGGTCGACTTCATTTAAATAAACAAATAAAAAATAAGATAAACTCTCAGGAATAGATAAATAATAACAAAAAAATTGTAAAGTGGAGAAAGCGAGAGCGCGCGAATGCACTCAAGCAAACACAAACAGCACAGCACGATGCGTATTTTTTTTAAATTGACAAAGTAAATCAAAAATAAATCAAAAACAAAAATAAGTGGAAATGGCGAGAGTGCGCGAGCACACAGGAGCAAAGACAAGCAGCGCAGCTTGATGCGTAGTAAAAAAAATAATAAATAGACAACTGGTCGACCTCATTAGAAATAAATACCCAAAAGATTAGATAGACAAACAAACAAACACATAAATGTGGGGAGAAGGGCAGTGCGCGCAGGAGCAAAGGTAAACAGCAGACAGACCTGAATCCTTATCTTTACAAGGTCGACCTCAGAACTTTGTTCAGTTTCTCTCGGTGACTGATAATGGAAGGAAGGGCAGGCAACTGGTCGACTTCATTTAAATAAACAAATAAAAAATAAGATAAACTCTCAGGAATAGATAAATAATAACAAAAAAATTGTACAGTGGAGAAAGCGAGAGCGCGCGAATGCACTCAAGCAAACACAAACAGCACAGCACGATGCGTATTATTTTTTAAATTGACAAAGTAAATCAAAAATGAATCAAAAACAAAATAAGTGGAAAAGGCGAGAGTGCGCGAGCACACAGGAGCAAAGACAAGCAGCGCAGCTTGATGCGTAGTAAAAAAAATAATAAATAGACAACTGGTCGACCTCATTAGAAATAAAAACCCAAAAGATTAGATAGACAAACAAACAAACACATAAATGTGGAGAGAAGGGCAGTGCGCGCAGGAGCAATGGTAAACAGCAGACAGACCTGAATCCTTATCTTTACAAGGTCGACCTCAGAACTTTGTTCAGTTTGTCTCGGTGACGGATAATGGAAGGAAGGGCAGGCAACTGGTCGACTTCATTTAAATAAACAAATAAAAAATAAGATAAACTCTCAGGAATAGATAAATAATAACAAAAAAATTGTACAGTGGAGAAAGCGAGAGCGCGCGAATGCACTCAAGCAAACACAAACAGCACAGCACGATGCGTATTTTTTTTTACATTGACAAAGTAAATCAAAAATAAATCAAAAACAAAAATAAGTGGAAATGGCGAGAGTGCGCGAGCACACAGGAGCAAAGACAAGCAGCGCAGCTTGATGCGTAGTAAAAAAAATAATAAATAGACAACTGGTCGACCTCATTAGAAATAAATACCCAAAAGATTAGATAGACAAACAAACAAACACATAAATGTGGGGAGAAGGGCAGTGCGCGCAGGAGCAAAGGTAAACAGCAGACAGACCTGAATCCTTATCTTTACAAGGTCGACCTCAGAACTTTGTTCAGTTTCTCTCGGTGACTGATAATGGAAGGAAGGGCAGGCAACTGGTCGACTTCATTTAAATAAACAAATAAAAAATAAGATAAACTCTCAGGAATAGATAAATAATAACAAAAAAATTGTACAGTGGAGAAAGCGAGAGCGCGCGAATGCACTCAAGCAAACACAAACAGCACAGCACGATGCGTATTTTTTTTTAAAATTGACAAAGTACATCAAAAATGAATCAAAAACAAAAATAAGTGGAAAATGCGAGAGTGCGCGAGCACACAGGAGCAAAGACAAGCAGCGCAGCTTGATGCGTAGTAAAAAAAATAATAAATAGACAACTGGTCGACCTCATTAGAAATAAAAACCCAAAAGATTAGATAGACAAACAAACAAACACATAAATGTGGAGAGAAGGGCAGTGCGCGCAGGAGCAAAGGTAAACAGCACACAGACCTGAATCCTTATCTTTACAAGGTCGACCTCAGAACTTTGTTCAGTTTGTCTCGGTGACGGATAATGGAAGGAAGGGCAGGCAACTGGTCGACTTCATTTAAATAAACAAATAAAAAATAAGATAAACTCTCAGGAATAGATAAATAATAACAAAAAAAATTGTAAAGTGGAGAAAGCGAGAGCGCGCGAATGCACTCAAGCAAACACAAACAGCACAGCACGATGCGTATTTTTTTTTAATTGACAAAATAAATCAAAAATAAAAATAAGTGGAAAAGGCGAGAGTGCGCGAGCACACAGGAGCAAAGACAAGCAGCGCAGCATCATGCGTAGTAAAAAAAATAATAAATAGACAACTGGTCGACCTCATTAGAAATAAAAACCCAAAAGATAAGATAGACAAACAAACAAACACATAAATGTGGAAAGAAGGGCAGTGCGCGCAGGAGCAAAGGTAAACAGCAGACAGACCTGAATCCTTATCTTTACAAGGTCGACCTCAGAACTTTGTTCAGTTTGTCTCGGTGACGGATAATGGAAGGAAGGGCAGGCAACTGGTCGACTTCATTTAAATAAACAAATAAAAAATAAGATAAACTCTCAGGAATAGATAAATAATAACAAAAAAATTGTAAAGTGGAGAAAGCGAGAGCGCGCGAATGCACTCAAGCAAACACAAACAGCACAGCACGATGCGTATTTTTTTTTAAATTGACAAAATAAATCAAAAATAAAAATAAGTGGAAAAGGCGAGAGTGCGCGAGCACACAGGAGCAAAGACAAGCAGCGCAGCTTGATGCGTAGTAAAAAAAATAATAAATACACAACTGGTCGACCTCATTAGAAATAAAAACCCAAAAGATTAGATAGACAAAGAAACAAACACATAAATGTGGAGAGAAGGGCAGTGCGCGCAGGAGCAAAGGTAAACAGCAGACAGACCTTAATCCTTATCTTTACAAGGTCGACCTCAGAACTTTGTTCAGTTTGTCTCGGTGACGGATAATGGAAGGAAGGGCAGGCAACTGGTCGACTTCATTTAAATAAACAAATAAAAAATAAGATAAACTCTCAGGAATAGATAAATAATAACAAAAAAATTGTAAAGTGGAGAAAGCGAGAGCGCGCGAATGCACTCAAGCAAACACAAACAGCACAGCACGATGCGTATTTTTTTTTAAAATTGACAAAATAAATCAAAAATAAAAATAAGTGGAAAAGGCGAGAGTGCGCGAGCACACAGGAGCAAAGACAAGCAGCGCAGCTTGATGTGTAGTAAAAAAAATAATAAATAGACAACTGGTCGACCTCATTAGAAATAAAAACCCAAAAGATTAGATAGACAAACAAACAAACACATAATTGTGGAGAGAAGGGCAGTGTGCGCAGGAGCAAAGGTAAACAGCAGACAGACCTGAATCCTTATCTTTACAAGGTCGACCTCAGAACTTTGTTCAGTTTGTCTCGGTGACGGATAATGGAAGGAAGGGCAGGCAACTGGTCGACTTCATTTAAATAAACAAATAAAAAATAAGATTAACTCTCAGGAATAGATGAATAATAACAAAAAAATTGTAAAGTGGAGAAAGCGAGAGCGCGCGAATGCACTCAAGCAAACACAAACAGCACAGCACGATGCGTATTTTTTTTTTTAAATTGACAAAATAAATCAAAATAAAAATAAGTGGAAAAGGCGAGAGTGCGCGAGCACACAGAGGAAAGACAAGCAGCGCAGCTTGATGCGTAGTAAAAAAAATAATAAATAGACAACTGGTCGACCTCATTAGAAATAAAAACCCAAAAGATTAGATAGACAAAGAAACAAACACATAAATGTGGAGAGAAGGGCAGTGCGCGCAGGAGCAAAGGTAAACAGCAGACAGACCTGAATTCTTATCTTTACAAGGTCGACCTCAGAACTTTGTTCAGTTTGTCTCGGTGGCGGATAATGGAAGGAAGGGCAGGCAACTGGTCGACTTCATTTAAATAAACAAATAAAAAATTAGATAACTCTCAGGAATGGTTAAATAATAACAAAAAAAATTGTAAAGTGGAGAAAGAGAGAGCGCGCCAATGCACTCAAGCAAACACAAACAGCACAGCACGATGCGTATTTTTTTTTAAATTGACAAAATAAATCAAAAATAAAAATAAGTGGAAAAGGCGAGAGTGCGCGAGCACACAGGAGAAAACACAAGCAGCGCAGATTGATGCGTAGTAAAAAAAATAATAAATAGACAACTGGTCGACCTCATTAGAAATAAAAACCCAAAAGATTAGATAGACAAACAAACAAACACATAAATGTGGGGAGAAGGTCAGAGCGCGCAGGAGCAAAGGTAAACAGCAGACAGACCTGAATCCTTATCTTTACAAGGTCGACCTCAGAACTTTGTTCACTTTGTCACCGGTGACGGATAATGGAAGGAAGGGCAGGCAACTGGTCGACTTCATTTAAATAAACAAATAAAAAATAAGATGAACTCTCAGGAATAGATAAATAATAACAAAAAACTGTAAAGTGGAGAAAGAGAGAGCGCGCGAATGCACTCAAGCAAACACAAACAGCACAGCACGATGCGTATTTTTTTTTCAAATTGACAAAATAAATCAAAAATAAAAATAAGTGGAAAAGGCGAGAGTGCGCGAGCACACAGGAGCAAAGACAAGCAGCGCAGCTTCATGCGTAGTAAAAAAAATAATAAATAGACAACTGGTCGACCTCATTAGAAATAAAAATCCAAAAGATAAGATAGACAAACAAACAAACACATAAATGTGGAAAGAAGGGCAGTGCGCGCAGGAGCAAAGGTAAACAGCAGACAGACCTGAATCCTTATCTTTACAAGGTCGACCTCAGAACTTTGTTCAGTTTGTCTCGGTGACGGATAATGGAAGGAAGGGCACGCAACTGGTCGACTTCATTTAAATAAACAAATAAAAAATAAGATAAACTCTCAGGAATAGATAAATAATAACAAAAAAATTGTAAAGTGGAGAAAGCGAGAGCGCGCGAAAGCACTCAAGCAAACACAAACAGCACAGCACGATGCGTATTTTTTTTTACAATTGAGAAAATAAATCAAAAATAAAAATAAGTGGAAAAGGCGAGTGTGCGCGAGCACACAGGAGCAAAGACAAGCAGCGCAGCGTGATGCGTAGTAAAAAAAATAATAAATAGACAACTGGTCGACCTCAATAGAAATAAAAACCCAAAAGATAATATAGACAAAGAAACAAACACATAAATTTGGAGAGAAGGGCAGTGCGCGCAGGAGCAAAGGTAAACAGCAGACAGACCTGAATCCTTATCTTTACAAGGTCGAACTCAGAACTTTGTTCAGTTTGTCTCGGTGACGGATAATGGCTGGAAGGGTAGGCAATTGGTCGACTTCATTTAAATAAACAAATAAAAAATAAGATAAACTCTCAGGAATAGATAAATAATAACAAAAAAATTGTAAAGTGGAGAAAGCGAGAGCGCGCGAATGCACTCAAGCAAACACAAACAGCACAGCACGATGCGTATTTTTTTTTAAAATTGACAAAATAAATCAAAAATAAATCAAAAATAAAAATAAGTGGAAAAGGCGAGAGTGCGCGAGCACACAGGAGCAAACACAAGCAGCGCAGATTGATGCGTAGTAAAAAAAATAATAAATAGACAACTGGTCGACCTCATTAGAAATAATAACCCAAAAGATTAGATAGACAAACAAACAAACACATAAATGTGGAGAGAAGGGCAGTGCGCGCAGGAGCAAAGGTAAACAGCAGACAGACCTGAATCCTTATCTTTACAAGTTCGACCTCACAACTTTGTTCAGTTTGTCTCGGTGACGGATAATGGAAGGAAGGGCAGGCAACTGGTCGACTTCATTTAAATAAACAAATAAAAAATAAGATAAACTCTCAGGAATAGATAAATAATAACAAAAAAATTGTAAAGTGGAGAGAGCGAGAGCGCGCGAATGCACTCAAGCAAACACAAACAGCACAGCACGATGCGTATTTTTTTTAAATTGAAAAAATAAATCAAAAATAAATATAAGTGGAAAAGGCGAGAGTGCGCGAGCACACAGGAGCAAAGACAAGCAGCGCAGCTTGATGCGTAGTAAAAAAAATAATAAATAGACAACTGGTCGACCTCATTAGAAATAAAAACCCAAAAGATTAAATAGAGAAACAAACAAACACATAAATGTGGAGAGAAGGGCAGTGCGCGCAGGAGCAAAGGTAAACAGCAGACAGACCTGAATCCTTATCTTTACAAGGTCGACCTCAGAACTTTGTTCAGTTTGTCTCGGTGACGGATAATGGAAGGAAGGGCAGGCAACTGGTCGACTTCATTTAAATAAACAAATAAAAAATAAGATAAACTCTCAGGAATAGATAAATAATAACAAAAAATTGTAAAGTGGAGAAAGCGAGAGCGCGCGAATGCACTCAAGCAAACACAAACAGCACAGCATGATGCGTATTTTTTTTTAATTGACAAAATAAATCAAAAATAAAAATAAGTGGAAAAGGCGAGAGTGCACGAGCACACAGGAGCAAAGACAAGCAGCGCAGCATCATGCGTAGTAAAAAAAATAATAAATAGACAACTGGTCGACCTCATTAGAAATAAAAACCCAAAAGATAAGATAGACAAACAAACAAACACATAAATGTGGAAAGAAGGGCAGTGCGCGCAGGAGCAAAGGTAAACAGCAGACAGACCTGAATCCTTATCTTTACAAGGTCGACCTCAGAACTTTGTTCAGTTTGTCTCGGTGACGGATAATGGAAGGAAGGGCAGGCAACTGGTCGACTTCATTTAAATAAACAAATAAAAAATAAGATAAACTCTCAGGAATAGATAAATAATAACAAAAAAAATTGTAAAGTGGAGAAAGCGAGAGCGCGCGAATGCACTCAAGCAAACACAAACAGCACAGCACGATGCGTATTTTTTTTTAAATTGACAAAATAAATCAAAAATAAAAATAAGTGGAAAAGGCGAGAGTGCGCGAGCACACAGGAGCAAAGACAAGCAGCGCAGCTTGATGCGTAGTAAAAAAAATAATAAATACACAACTGGTCGACCTCATTAGAAATAAAAACCCCAAAAGATTAGATAGACAAAGAAACAAACACATAAATGTGGAGAGAAGGGCAGTGCGCGCAGGAGCAAAGGTAAACAGCAGACAGACCTTAATCCTTATCTTTACAAGGTCGACTCAGAACTTTGTTCAGTTTGTCTCGGTGACGGATAATGGAAGGAAGGGCAGGCAACTGGTCGACTTCATTTAAATAAACAAATAAAAAATAAGATAAACTCTCAGGAATAGATAAATAATAACAAAAAAATTGTAAAGTGGAGAAAGCGAGAGCGCGCGAATGCACTCAAGCAAACACAAACAGCACAGCACGATGCGTATTTTTTTTTAAAATTGACAAAATAAATCAAAAATAAAAATAAGTGGAAAAGGCGAGAGTGCGCGAGCACACAGGAGCAAAGACAAGCAGCGCAGCTTGATGTGTAGTAAAAAAAATAATAAATAGACAACTGGTCGACCTCATTAGAAATAAAAACCCAAAAGATTAGATAGACAAACAAACAAACGCATAATTGTGGAGAGAAGGGCAGTGTGCGCAGGACCAAAGGTAAACAGCAGACAGACCTGAATCCTTATCTTTACAAGGTCGACCTCAGAACTTTGTTCAGTTTGTCTCCGTGAGGGATAATGGAAGGAAGGGCAGGCAACTGGTCGACTTCATTTAAATAAACAAATAAAAAATAAGATAAACTCTCAGGAATAGATAAATAATAACAAAAAAATTGTAAAGTGGAGAAAGCGAGAGCGCGCGAATGCACTCAAGCAAACACAAACAACACAGCACGATGCGTATTTTTTTAAAAATTGACAAAATAAATCAAAAATAAAAATAAGTGGAAAAGGCGAGTGTGCGCGAGCACACAGGAGCAAAGACAAGCAGCGCAGCGTGATGCGTAGTAAAAAAATAATAAATAGACAACTGGTCGACCTCAATAGAAATAAAAACCCAAAAGATTAGATAGACAAAGAAAAAAACACATAAATGTGGAGAGAAGGGCAGTGCGCGCAGGAGCAAAGATAAACAGCAGACAGACCTGAATCCTTATCTTTACAAGGTCGACCTCAGAATTTGCTTCAGTTTGTCTCGGTGAAGGATAATGGAAGGAAGGGCAGGCAACTGGTCGACTTCATTTAAATAAACAAATAAAAAATAAGATAAACTCTCAGGAATAGATGAATAATAACAAAAAAAATTGTAAAGTGGAGAAAGCGAGAGCGCGCGAATGCACTCAAGCAAACACAAACAGCACAGCACGATGCGTATTTTTTTTTAATTGAAAAAATAAATCAAAAATAAAAATAAGTGGAAAAGGCGAGAGTGCGCGAGCACACAGGAGCAAAGACAAGCAGCGCAGCTTGATGCGTAGTAAAAAAAATAATAAATAGACAACTGGTCGACCTCATTAGAAATAAAAACCCAAAAGATTAAATGGACAAACAAAACAAACACATAAATGTGGAAAGAAGGGCAGTGCGCGCAGTAGCAAAGGTAAACAGCAGACAGACCTGAATCCTTATCTTTACAAGGTCGACCTCAGAACTTTGTTCAGTTTGTCTCGGTGACGGATAATGGAAGGAAGGGCAGGCAACTGGTCGACTTCATTTAAATAAACAAATAAAAAATAAGATAAACTCTCAGGAATAGATAAATAATAACAAAAAAATTGTAAAGTGGAGAAAGCGAGAGCGCGCGAATGCACTCAAGCAAACACAAACAGCACAGCACGATGCGTATTTTTTTTTAAAATTGACAAAATAAATCAAAAATAAAAATAAGTGGAAAAGGCGAGAGTGCGCGAGCACACAGAGGAAAGACAAGCAGCGCAGCTTGATGCGTAGTAAAAAAAATAATAAATAGACAACTGGTCGACCTCATTAGAAATAAAAACCCAAAAGATTAGATAGACAAAGAAACAAACACATAAATGTGGAGAGAAGGGCAGTGCGCGCAGGAGCAAAGGTAAACAGCAGACAGACCTGAATTCTTATCTTTACAAGGTCGACCTCAGAACTTTGTTCAGTTTGTCTCGGTGGCGGATAATGGAAGGAAGGGCAGGCAACTGGTCGTCTTCATTTAAATAAACAAATAAAAAATTAGATAAACTCTCAGGAATAGTTAAATAATAACAAAAAAATTGTAAAGTGGAGAAAGCGAGAGCGCGCGGATGCACTCAAGCAAACACAAACAGCACAGCACGATGCGTATTTTTTTTTAAATTGACAAAATAAATCAAAAATAAAAATAAGTGGAAAAGGCGAGAGTGCGCGAGCACACAGGAGCAAAGACAAGCAGCGCAGCTTGATGCGTAGTAAAAAAAAATAATAAATAGACAACTGGTCGACCTCATTAGAAATAAAAACCCAAAAGATTAGATAGACAAACAAACAAACACATAAATGTGGGAGAAGGGCAGAGCGCGCAGGAGCAAAGGTAAACAGCAGACAGACCTGAATCCTTATCTTTACAAGGTCGACCTCAGAACTTTGTTCAGTTTGTCTCGGTGACGGATAATGGAAGGAAGGGCAGGCAACTGGTCGACTTCATTTAAATAAACAAATAAAAAATAAGATGAAATCTCAGGAATAGATAAATAATAACAAAAAATTGTAAAGTGGAGAAAGAGAGAGCGCGCGAATGCACTCAAGCAAACACAAACAGCACAGCACGATGCGTATTTTTTTTTAATTGAAAAAATAAATCAAAAATAAAAATAAGTGGAAAAGGCGAGAGTGCGCGAGCACACAGGAGCAAAGACAAGCAGCGCAGCTTGATGCGTAGTAAAAAAAAATAATAAATAGACAACTGGTCGACCTCATTAGAAATAAAAACCCAAAAGATTAAATAGACAAACAAACAAACACATAAATGTGGAAAGAAGGGCAGTGCGCGCAGGAGCAAAGGTAAACAGCAGAAAGACCTGAATCCTTATCTTTACAAGGTCGAACTCAGAACTTTGTTCAGTTTGTCTCGGTGACGGATAATGGAAGGAAGGGCAGGCAACTGGTCGACTTCATTTAAATAAACAAATAAAAAATAAGATAAACTCTCAGGAATAGATAAATAATAATAAAAAAATTGTAAAGTGGAGAAAGCGAGAGCGCGCGAATGCACTCAAGCAAACACAAACAGCACAGCACGATGCGTATTTTTTTTTAAAATTGAAAAAATAAATCAAAATAAAAAATAAGTGGAAAAGGCGAGAGTGCGCGAGCACACAGAGGAAAAGACAAGCAGCGCAGCTTGATGCGTAGTAAAAAAAATAATAAATAGACAACTGGTCGACCTCATTAGAAATAAAAACCCAAAAGATTAGATAGACAAAGAAACAAACACATAAATGTGGAGAGAAGGGCAGTGCGCGCAGGAGCAAAGGTAAACAGCAGACAGACCTGAATTCTTATCTTTACAAGGTCGACCTCAGAACTTTGTTCAGTTTGTCTCGGTGGCGGATAATGGAAGGAAGGGCAGGCAACTGGTCGACTTCATTTAAATAAACAAATAAAAAAATTAGATAAACTCTCAGGAATAGTTAAATAATAACAAAAAAATTGTAAAGTGGAGAAAGAGAGAGCGCGCCAATGCACTCAAGCAAACACAAACAGCACAGCACGATGCGTATTTTTTTTTAAATTGACAAAATAAATCAAAAATAAAAATAAGTGGAAAAGGCGAGAGTGCGCGAGCACACAGGAGCAAAGACAAGCAGCGCAGCTTTATGCGTAGTAAAAAAAATAATAAATAGACAACTGGTCGACCTCATTAGAAATAAAAACCCAAAAGATTAGATAGACAAACAAACAAACACATAAATGTGGGGAGAAGGGCAGAGCGCGCAGGAGCAAAGGTAAACAGCAGACAGACCTGAATCCTTATCTTTACAAGGTCGACCTCAGAACTTTGTTCAGTTTGTCTCGGTGACGGATAATGGAAGGAAGGGCAGGCAACTGGTCGACTTCATTTAAATAAACAAATAAAAAATAAGATGAACTCTCAGGAATAGATAAATAATAACAAAAAATTGTAAAGTGGAGAAAGAGAGAGCGCGCGAATGCACTCAAGCAAACACAAACAGCACAGCACGATGCATATTTTTTTTCAAATTGACAAAATAAATCAAAAATAAAAATAAGTGGAAAAGGCGAGAGTGCGCGAGCACACAGGAGCAAAGACAAGCAGCGCAGCTTCATGCGTAGTAAAAAAAAATAATCAATAGACAACTGGTCGACCTCATTAGAAATAAAAATCCAAAAGATAAGATAGACAAACAAACAAACACATAAATGTGGAAAGAAGGGCAGTGCGCGCAGGAGCAAAGGTAAACAGCAGACAGACCTGAATCCTTATCTTTACAAGGTCGACCTCAGAACTTTGTTCAGTTTGTCTCGGTGACGGATAATGGAAGGAAGGGCAGGCAACTGGTCGACTTCATTTAAATAAACAAATAAAAAATAAGATAAACTCTCAGGAATAGATAAATAATAACAAAAAAATTGTAAAGTGGAGGAAAGCGAGAGCGCGCGAAAGCACTCAAGCAAACACAAACAGCACAGCACGATGCGTATTTTTTTTTACAATTGAGAAAATAAATCAAAAATAAAAATAAGTGGGAAAGGCGAGTGTGCGCGAGCACACAGGAGCAAAGACAAGCAGCGCAGCGTGATGCGTAGTAAAAAAAATAATAAATAGACAACTGGTCGACCTCAATAGAAATAAAAACCCAAAAGATAATATAGACAAAGAATCAAACACATAAATTTGGAGAGAAGGGCAGTGCGCGCAGGAGCAAAGGTAAACAGCAGACAGACCTGAATCCTTATCTTTACAAGGTCGAACTCAGAACTTTGTTCAGTTTGTCTCGGTGACGGATAATGGATGGAAGGGTAGGCAATTGGTCGACTTCATTTAAATAAACAAATAAAAAATAAGATAAACTCTCAGGAATAGATAAATAATAACAAAAAAATTGTAAAGTGGAGAAAGCGAGAGCGCGCGAATGCACTCAAGCAAACACAAACAGCACAGCACGATGCGTATTTTTTTTTAAAATTGACAAAATAAATCAAAAATAAATCAAAAATAAAAATAAGTGGAAAAGGCGAGAGTGCGCGAGCACACAGGAGCAAACACAAGCAGCGCAGATTGATGCGTAGTAAAAAAAATAATAAATAGACAACTGGTCGACCTCATTAGAAATAATAACCCAAAAGATTAGATAGACAAACAAACAAACACATAAATGTGGAGAGAAGGGCAGTGCGCGCAGGAGCAAAGGTAAACAGCAGACAGACCTGAATCCTTATCTTTACAAGTTCGACCTCACAACTTTGTTCAGTTTGTCTCGGTGACGGATAATGGAAGGAAGGGCAGGCAACTGGTCGACTTCATTTAAATAAACAAATAAAAAATAAGATAAACTCTCAGGAATAGATAAATAATAACAAAAAAATTGTAAAGTGGAGAGAGCGAGAGCGCGCGAATGCACTCAAGCAAACACAAACAGCACAGCACGATGCGTATTTTTTTTAATTGAAAAAATAAATTAAAAATAAATATAAGTGGAAAAGGCGAGAGTGCGCGAGCACACAGGAGCAAAGACAAGCAGCGCAGCTTGATGCGTAGTAAAAAAAATAATAAATAGACAACTGTCGACCTCATTAGAAATAAAAACCCAAAAGATTAAATAGACAAACAAACAAACACATAAATGTGGAGAGAAGGGCAGTGCGCGCAGGAGCAAAGGTAAACAGCAGACAGACCTGAATCCTTATCTTTACAAGGTCGACCTCAGAACTTTGTTCAGTTTGTCTCGGTGACGGATAATGGAAGGAAGGGCAGGCAACTGGTCGACTTCATTTAAATAAACAAATAAAAAATAAGATAAACTCTCAGGAATAGATAAATAATAACAAAAAAATTGTAAAGTGGAGAAAGCGAGAGCGCGCGAATGCACTCAAGCAAACACAAACAGCACAGCACGATGCGTATTTTTTTTAAATTGACAAAATAAATCAAAAATAAAAATAAGTGGAAAAGGCGAGTGTGCGCGAGCACACAGGAGCAAAGACAAGCAGCGCAGCGTGATGCGTAGTAAAAAAAATAATAAATAGACAACTGGTCGACCTCAATAGAAATAAAAACCCAAAAGATAATATAGACAAAGAATCAAACACATAAATTTGGAGAGAAGGGCAGTGCGCGCAGGAGCAAAGGTAAACAGCAGACAGACCTGAATCCTTATCTTTACAAGGTCGAACTCAGAACTTTGTTCAGTTTGTCTCGGTGACGGATAATGGATGGAAGGGTAGGCAATTGGTCGACTTCATTTAAATAAACAAATAAAAAATAAGATAAACTCTCAGGAATAGATAAATAATAACAAAAAAATTGTAAAGTGGAGAAAGCGAGAGCGCGCGAATGCACTCAAGCAAACACAAACAGCACAGCACGATGCGTATTTTTTTTAAAATTGACAAAATAAATCAAAAATAAATCAAAAATAAAAATAAGTGGAAAAGGCGAGAGTGCGCGAGCACACAGGAGCAAACACAAGCAGCGCAGATTGATGCGTAGTAAAAAAAATAATAAATAGACAACTGGTCGACCTCATTAGAAATAATAACCCAAAAGATTAGATAGACAAACAAACAAACACATAAATGTGGAGAGAAGGGCAGTGCGCGCAGGAGCAAAGGTAAACAGCAGACAGACCTGAATCCTTATCTTTACAAGTTCGACCTCACAACTTTGTTCAGTTTGTCTCGGTGACGGATAATGGAAGGAAGGGCAGGCAACTGGTCGACTTCATTTAAATAAACAAATAAAAAATAAGATAAACACTCAGGAATAGATAAATAATAACAAAAAAAATGTAAAGTGGAGAGAGCGAGAGCGCGCGAATGCACTCAAGCAAACACAAACAGCACAGCACGATGCGTATTTTTTTTAATTGAAAAAATAAATTAAAATAAATATAAGTGGAAAAGGCGAGAGTGCGCGAGCACACAGGAGCAAAGACAAGCAGCGCAGCTTGATGCGTAGTAAAAAAAATAATAAATAGACAACTGGTCGACCTCATTAGAAATAAAAACCCAAAAGATTAAATAGACAAACAAACAAACACATAAATGTGGAGAGAAGGGCAGTGCGCGCAGGAGCAAAGGTAAACAGCAGACAGACCTGAATCCTTATCTTTACAAGGTCGACCTCAGAACTTTGTTCAGTTTGTCTCGGTGACGGATAATGGAAGGAAGGGCAGGCAACTGGTCGACTTCATTTAAATAAACAAATAAAAAATAAGATAAACTCTCAGGAATAGATAAATAATAACAAAAAAATTGTAAAGTGGAGAAAGCGAGAGCGCGCGAATGCACTCAAGCAAACACAAACAGCACAGCACGATGCGTATTTTTTTTTAAATTGACAAAATAAATCAAAAATAAAAATAAGTGGAAAAGGCGAGTGTGCGCGAGCACACAGGAGCAAACACAAGCAGCGCAGCGTGATGCGTAGTAAAAAAAATAATAAATAGACAACTGGTCGACCTCAATAGAAATAAAAACCCAAAAGATTAGATAGACAAAGAAACAAACACATAAATGTGGAGAGAAGGGCAGTGCGCGCAGGAGCAAAGATAAACAGCAGACAGACCTGAATCCTTATCTTTACAAGGTCGACCTCAGAACTTGGTTCAGTTTGTCTCGGTGAAGGATAATGGAAGGAAGGGCAGGCAACTGGTCGACTTCATTTAAATAAACAAATAAAAAATAAGATAAACTCTCAGGAATAGATGAATAATAACAAAAAAATTGTAAAGTGGAGAAAGCGAGAGCGCGCGAATGCACTCAAGCAAACACAAACAGCACAGCACGATGCGTATTTTTTTTAAATTGACAAAATAAATCAAAAATAAATCAAAAATAAAAATAAGTGGAAAAGGCGAGAGTGCACGAGCACACAGGAGCAAAGACAAGCAGCGCAGCTTGATGCGTAGTAAAAAAAATAATAAATAGACAACTGGTCGACCTCATTAGAAATAAAAACCCAAAGATTAGATAGACAAACAAACAAACACATAAATGTGGAGAGAAGGGCAGTGCGCGCAGGAGCAAAGGTAAACAGCAGACAGACCTGAATGCTTATCTTTACAAGGTCGACCTCAGAACTTTGTTCAGTTTGTCTCGGTGACGGATAATGGAAGGAAGGGCAGGCAACTGGTCGACTTCATTTAAATAAACAAATAAAAAATAAGATAAACTCTCAGGAATAGATAAATAATAACAAAAAAATTGTAAAGTGGAGAAAGCGAGAGCGCTCGAATGCACTCAAGCAAACACAAACAGCACAGCACGATGCGTATTTTTTTTTTAAATTGAAAAAATAAATCAAAAATAAAAATAAGTGGAAAAGGCGAGAGTGCGCGAGGACACAGGAGCAAAGACAAGCAGAGCAGCTTGATGCGTAGTAAAAAAAATAATAAATAGACAACTGGTCGACCTCATTAGAAATAAAAACCCAAAAGATTAAATAGACAAACAAACAAACACATAAATGTGGAGAGAAGGGCAGTGCGCGCAGGAGCAAAGGTAAACATCAGACAGACCTGAATCCTTATCTTTACAAGGTCGACCTCAGAACTTTGTTCAGTTTGTCTCGGTGACGGATAATGGAATGAAGGGCAGGCAACTGGTCGACTTCATTTAAATAAACAAATAAAAAATAAGATAAACTCTCAGGAATAGATAAATAATAACAAAAAAATTGTAAAGTGGAGAAAGCGAGAGCGCGCGAATGCACTCAAGCAAACACAAACAGCACAGCACGATGCGTATTTTTTTTTTACAATTGAGAAAATAAATCAAAAATAAAAATAAGTGGAAAAGGCGAGTGTGCGCGAGCACACAGGAGCAAAGACAAACAGGGCAGCGTGATGCGTAGTAAAAAAAAATAATAAATAGACAACTGGTCGACCTCAATAGAAATAAAAACCCAAAAGATTAGATAGACAAAGAAACAAACACATAAATTTGGAGAGAAGGGCAGTGCGCGCAGGAGCAAAGGTAAACAGCAGACAGACCTGAATCCTTATCTTTACAAGGTCGAACTCAGAACTTTGTTCAGTTTGTCTCGGTGACGGATAATGGAAGGAAGGGTAGGCAACTGGTCGACTTCATTTAAATAAACAAATAAAAAATAAGATAAACTCTCAGGAATAGATAAATAATAACAAAAAAATTGTAAAGTGGAGAAAGCAAGAGCGCGGAATGCACTCAAGCAAACACAAACAGCACAGCACGATGCGTATTTTTTTTTTAAAATAGACAAAATAAATCAAAAATAAATCAAAAATAAAAATAAGTGGAAAAGGCGAGAGTGCGCGAGCACACAGGAGCAAACACAAGCAGCGCAGCTTCATGCGTAGTAAAAAAAATAATAAATAGACAACTGGTCGACCTCATTAGAAATAAAAACCCAAAAGATAAGATAGACAAACAAACAAACACATAAATGTGGAAAGAAGGGCAGTGCGCGCAGGAGCAAAGGTAAACAGCAGACAGACCTGAATCCTTATCTTTACAAGGTCGACCTCAGAACTTTGTTCAGTTTGTCTCGTTGACAGATAATGGAAAGAAGAGCAGGCAACTGGTCGACTTCATTTAAATAAACAAATAAAAAATAAGATAAACTCTCAGGAATAGATAAATAATAACAAAAAAATTGTAAAGTGGAGAAAGCGAGAGTGCGCGAATGCACTCAAGCAAACACAAACAGCACAGCACGATGCGTATTTTTTTTTTACAATTGAGAAAATAAATCAAAAATAAAAATAAGTGGAAAAGGCGAGTGTGCGCGAGCACACAGGAGCAAAGACAAGCAGCGCAGCGTGATGCGTAGTAAAAAAAATAATAAATAGACAACTGGTCGAACTCAATAGAAATAAAAACACAAAAGATTAGATAGACAAAGAAACAAACATATAAATTTGGAGAGAAGGGCAGTGCGCGCAGGAGCAAAGGTAAACAGCAGACAGACCTGAATCCTTATCTTTACAAGGTCGAACTCAGAACTTTGTTCAGTTTGTCTCGGTGACGGATAATGGATGAAGGGTAGGCAATTGGTCGACTTCATTTAAATAAACAAATAAAAAATAAGATAAACTCTCAGGAATAGATAAATAATAACAAAAAAATTGTAAAGTGGAGAAAGCGAGAGCGCGCGAATGCACTCAAGCAAACACAAACAGCACAGCACGATGCGTATTTTTTTTTTCAAATTGACAAAATAAATCAAAAATAAATCAAAAATAAAAATAAGTGGAAAAGGCGAGAGTGCGCGAGCACACAGGAGCAAACACAAGCAGCGCAGATTGATGCGTAGTAAAAAAAATAATAAATAGACAACTGGTCGACCTCATTAGAAATAATAACCCAAAAGATTAGATAGACAAACAAACAAACACATAAATGTGGAGAGAAGGGCAGTGCGCGCAGGAGCAAAGGTAAACAGCAGACAGACCTGAATCCTTATCTTTACAAGTTCGACCTCACAACTTTGTTCAGTTTGTCTCGGTGACGGATAATGGAAGGAAGGGCAAGCAACTGGTCGACTTCATTTAAATAAACAAATAAAATATAAGATAAACTCTCAGGAATAGATAAATAATAACAAAAAAATTGTAAAGTGGAGAGAGCGAGAGCGCGCGAATGCACTCAAGCAAACACAAACAGCACAGCACGATGCGTATTTTTTTTAATTGAAAAAATAAATCAAAAATAAATATAAGTGGAAAAGGCGAGTGTGCGCGAGCACACAGGAGCAAAGACAAGCAGCGCAGCGTGATGCGTAGTAAAAAAAATAATAAATAGACAACTGGTCGACCTCAATAGAAATAAAAAACCCAAAAGATTAGATAGACAAAGAAACAAACACATAAATGTGGAGAGAAGGGCAGTGCGCGCAGGAGCAAAGATAAACAGCAGACAGACCTGAATCCTTATCTTTACAAGGTCGACCTCAGAACTTGGTTCAGTTTGTCTCGGTGAAGGATAATGGAAGGAAGGGCAGGCAACTGGTCGACTTCATTTAAATAAACAAATAAAAATAAGATAAACTCTCAGGAATAGATGAATAATAACAAAAAAATTGTAAAGTGGAGAAAGCGAGAGCGCGCGAATGCACTCAAGCAAACACAAACAGCACAGCACGATGCGTATTTTTTTAAATTGACAAAATAAATCAAAAATAAATCAAAAATAAAAATAAGTGGAAAAGGCGAGAGTGCACGAGCACACAGGAGCAAAGACAAGCAGCGCAGCTTGATGCGTAGTAAAAAAAATAATAAATAGACAACTGGTCGACCTCATTAGAAATAAAAACCCAAAGATTAGATAGACAAACAAACAAACACATAAATGTGGAGAGAAGGGCAGTGCGCGCAGGAGCAAAGGTAAACAGCAGACAGACCTGAATGCTTATCTTTACAAGGTCGACCTCAGAACTTTGTTCAGTTTGTCTCGGTGACGGATAATGGAAGGAAGGGCAGGCAACTGGTCGACTTCATTTAAATAAACAAATAAAAAATAAGATAAACTCTCAGGAATAGATAAATAATAACAAAAAAATTGTAAAGTGGAGAAAGCGAGAGCGCTCGAATGCACTCAAGCAAACACAAACAGCACAGCACGATGCGTATTTTTTTTTTAAATTGAAAAAATAAATCAAAAATAAAAATAAGTGGAAAAGGCGAGAGTGCGCGAGGACACAGGAGCAAAGACAAGCAGAGCAGCTTGATGTGTAGTAAAAAAAAATAATAAATAGACAACTGGTCGACCTCATTAGAAATAAAAACCCAAAAGATTAAATAGACAAACAAACAAACACATAAATGTGGAGAGAAGGGCAGTGCGCGCAGGAGCAAAGGTAAACATCAGACAGACCTGAATCCTTATCTTTACAAGGTCGACCTCAGAACTTTGTTCAGTTTGTCTCGGTGACGGATAATGGAAGGAAGGGCAGGCAACTGGTCGACTTCATTTAAATAAACAAATAAAAAATAAGATAAACTCTCAGGAATAGATAAATAATAACAAAAAAATTGTAAAGTGGAGAAAGCGAGAGCGCGCGAATGCACTCAAGCAAACACAAACAGCACAGCACGATGCGTATTTTTTTTTACAATTGAGAAAATAAATCAAAAATAAAAATAAGTGGAAAAGGCGAGTGTGCGCGAGCACACAGGAGTAAAGACAAACAGGGCAGCGTGATGCGTAGTAAAAAAAATAATAAATAGACAACTGGTCGACCTCAATAGAAATAAAAACCCAAAAGATTAGATAGACAAAGAAACAAACACATAAATTTGGAGAGAAGGGCAGTGCGCGCAGGAGCAAAGGTAAACAGCAGACAGACCTGAATCCTTATCTTTACAAGGTCGAACTCAGAACTTTGTTCAGTTTGTCTCGGTGACGGATAATGGAAGGAAGGGTAGGCAACTGGTCGACTTCATTTAAATAAACAAATAAAAAATAAGATAAACTCTCAGGAATAGATAAATAATAACAAAAAAATTGTAAAGTGGAGAAAGCAAGAGCGCGGAATGCACTCAAGCAAACACAAACAGCACAGCACGATGCGTATTTTTTTTTTAAAATAGACAAAATAAATCAAAAATAAATCAAAAATAAAAATAAGTGGAAAAGGCGAGAGTGCGCGAGCACACAGGAGCAAACACAAGCAGCGCAGCTTCATGCGTAGTAAAAAAAATAATAAATAGACAACTGGTCGACCTCATTAGAAATAAAAACCCAAAAGATAAGATAGACAAACAAACAAACACATAAATGTGGAAAGAAGGGCAGTGCGCGCAGGAGCAAAGGTAAACAGCAGACAGACCTGAATCCTTATCTTTACAAGGTCGACCTCAGAACTTTGTTCAGTTTGTCTCGGTGACGGATAATGGAAAGAAGAGCAGGCAACTGGTCGACTTCATTTAAATAAACAAATAAAAAATAAGATAAACTCTCAGGAATAGATAAATAATAACAAAAAAATTGTAAAGTGGAGAAAGCGAGAGTGCGCGAATGCACTCAAGCAAACACAAACAGCACAGCACGATGCGTATTTTTTTTTACAATTGAGAAAATAAATCAAAAATAAAAATAAGTGGAAAAGGCGAGTGTGCGCGAGCACACAGGAGCAAAGACAAGCAGCGCAGCGTGATGCGTAGTAAAAAAAATAATAAATAGACAACTGGTCGACCTCAATAGAAATAAAAACCCAAAAGATTAGATAGACAAAGAAACAAACACATAAATGTGGAGAGAAGGGCAGTGCGCGCAGGAGCAAAGGTAAACAGCAGACAGACCTGAATCCTTATCTTTACAAGGTCGAACTCAGAACTTTGTTCAGTTTGTCTCGGTGACGGATATGGAAGGAAGGGTAGGCAATTGGTCGACTTCATTTAAATAAACAAATAAAAAATAAGATAAACTCTCAGGAATAGATAAATAATAACAAAAAAATTGTAAAGTGGAGAAAGCGAGAGCGCGGAATGCACTCAAGCAAACACAAACAGCAACAGCACGATGCGTATTTTTTTTTAAAATAGAAAAAATAAATCAAAAATAAATCAAAAATAAAAATAAGTGGAAAAGGCGAGAGTGCGCGAGCACACAGGAGCAAACACAAGCAGCGCAGCTTCATGCGTAGTAAAAAAAATAATAAATAGACAACTGGTCGACCTCATTAGAAATAAAAACCCAAAAGATAAGATAGACAAACAAACAAACACATAAATGTGGAGAGAAGGGCAGTGGCGCGCAGGAGCAAAGGTAAACAGCAGACAGACCTGAATCCTTATCTTACAAGGTCGACCTAGCAAACTTTGTTCAGTTTGTCTCGGTGACGGATAATGGAAAGAAGAGCAGGCAACTGGTCGACTTCATTTAAATAAACAAATAAAAAATAGATAAACTCTCAGGAATAGATAAATAATAACAAAAAAATTGTAAAGTGGAGAAAGCGAGAGTGGCGCGAATGCACTCAAGCAAACACAAACAGCACAGCACGATGCGTATTTTTTTTTACAATTGAGAAAATAAATCAAAAATAAAAATAAGTGGAAAAGGCGAGTGTGCGCGAGCATACAGGAGCAAAGACAAGCAGCGCAGCGTGATGCGTAGTAAAAAAAATAATAAATAGACAACTGGTCGACCTCAATAGAAATAAAAACCGAAAAGATTAGATAGGACAAAGAAACAAACACATAAATGTGGAGAGAAGGGCAGTGCGTGCAGGAGCAAAGGTAAACAGCAGACAGACCTGAATCCTTATCTTTACAAGGTCGACCTCAGAACTTGGTTCAGTTTGTCTCGGTGAAGGATAATGGAAGGAAGGGCAGGCAACTGGTCGACTTCATTAAATAAACAAATAAAAAATAAGATAAACTCTCAGGAATAGATGAATAATAACAAAAAAAATTGTAAAGTGGAGAAAGCGAGAGCGCGCGAATGCACTCAAGCAAACACAAACAGCACAGCACGATGCGTATTTTTTTTAAAATTGAAAAAATAAATCAAAAATAAAATAAGTGGAAAAGGCGAGAGTGCGGGAGCACACAGGAGCAAAGACAAGCAGCGCAGCTTGATGCGTAGTAAAAAAAAAATAATAAATAGACAACTGGTCGACCTCATTAGAAATAAAAACCCAAAAGATTAGATAGACAAACAAACAACATATAAATGTGGAGAGAAGGGCAGTGCGCGCAGGAGCAAAGGTAAACAGCAGACAGACCTGAATCCTTATCTTTACAAGGTCGACCTCAGAACTTTGTTCAGTTTCTCTCGGTGACGGATAATGGAAGGAAGGGCAGGCAACTGGTACGACTTCATTTAAATAAACAAATAAAAAATAAGATAAACTCTCAGGAATAGATAAATAATAACAAAAAAATTGTAAAGTGGAGAAAGAGAGAGCGCGCGAATGCACTCAAGCAAACACAAACAGCACAGCACGATGCGTATTTTTTTTTTTAAATTGACAAAATAAATCAAAAATAAAATAAGTGGGAAAAGGCGAGAGTGCGCGAGCACACAGGAGCAAAGACAAGCAGCGCAGCTTCATGCGTAGTAAAAAAAATAATAAATAGACAACCTGGTCGACCTCATTAGAAATAAAAACCCAAAAGATAAGATAGACAAACAAACAAACACATAAATGTGGAAAGAAGGGCAGTGCGCGCAGGAGCAAAGGTAAACAGCAGACAGACCTGAATCCTTATCTTTACAAGGTCGACCTCAGAACTTTGTTCAGTTTGCCTCGGTGACGGATAATGGAAGGAAGGGCAGGCAACTGGTCGACTTCATTTAAATAAACAAATAAAAAATAAGATAAACTCTCAGGAATAGATAAATAAATAACAAAAAAATTGTAAAGTGGAGAAAGCGAGAGCGCGCGAATGCACTCAAGCAAACACAAACAGCACAGCACGATGCGTATTTTTTTTTAAAAATTGACAAAATAAATCAAAAATAAAAATAAGTGGAAAAGGCGAGTGTGCGCGAGCACACAGGAGCAAAGACAAGCAGCGCAGCGTGATGCGTATTAAAAAAAAATAATAAATAGACAACTGGTCGACCTCAATAGAAATAAAAACCCAAAAGATTAGATAGACAAAGAAACAAACACATAAATGTGGAGAGAAGGGCAGTGCTCGCAGGAGCAAAGGTAAACAGCAGACAGACCTGAATCCTTATCTTTACAAGGTCGACCTCAGAACTTGGTTCAGTTTGTCTCGGTGAAGGATAATGGAAGGAAGGGCAGCAACTGGTCGACTTCATTTAAATAAACAAATAAAAAATAAGATAAACTGCAGGAATAGATGAATAATAACAAAAAAATTGTAAAGTGGAGAAAGCGAGAGCGCGCGAATGCACTCAAGCAAACACAAACAGCACAGCACGATGCGTATTTTTTTTAAATTGACAAAATAAATCAAAAATAAAAATAAGAGGAAAAGCGAGAGTGCGGAGCACACAGGAGCAAAGACAAGCAGCGCAGCTTGATGCGTAGTAAAAAAAAATAATAAATAGACAACTGGTCGACCTCATTAGAAATAAAAACCCAAAAGATTAGATAGACAAACAAACAAACACATAAATGTGGAGAGAAGGGCAGTGCGCGCAGGAGCAAAGGTAAACAGCAGACAGACCTGAATCCTTATCTTTACAAGGTCGACTTCAGAACTTTGTTCAGTTTCTCTCGGTGACGGATAATGGAAGGAAGGGCAGGCAACTGGTCGACTTCTTTTAAATAAACCAAATAAAAAATAAGATAAACTCTCAGGAATAGATAAATAATAACAAAAAAATTGTAAGTGGAGAAGCGAGAGCGCGCGAATGCACTCAAGCAAACACAAACAGCACAGCACGATGCGTATTTTTTTAAAAATTGACAAAATAAAATCAAAAAGAAATCAAAAATAAAAATAAGTGAAAAGGCGAGAGTGCACGAGCACACAGGAGCAAAGACAAACCAGCGCAGCTTGATGCGTAGTAAAAAAAATAATAAATAGACAACTGGTCGACCTCATTAGAAATAAAAACCCAAAGATTAGATAGACAAACAAACAAACACATAAATGTGGAGAGAAGGGCAGTGCGCGCAGGAGCAAAGGTAAACAGCAGACAGACCTGAATGCTTATCTTTACAAGGTCGACCTCAGAACTTTGTTCAGTTTGTCTCGGTGACGGATAATGGAAGGAAGGGCAGGCAACTGGTCGACTTCATTTAAATAAACAAATAAAAAATAGATAAACTCTCAGGAATAGATAAATAATAACAAAAAAATTGTAAAGTGGAGAAAGCGAGAGCGCGCGAATGCACTCAAGCAAACACAAACAGCACAGCACGATGCGTATTTTTTTAAAAATTGACAAAATAAATCAAAAAGAAATCAAAAATAAAAATAAGTGGAAAAGGCGAGAGTGCACGAGCACACAGGAGCAAAGACAAGCAGCGCAGCTTGATGCGTAGTAAAAAAAATAATAAATAGACAACTGGTCGACCTCATTAGAAATAAAAACCCAAAGATTAGATAGACAAACAACAACACATAAATGTGGAGAGAAGGGCAGTGCGCCGCAGGAGCAAAGGTAAACAGCAGACAGACCTGAATGCTTATCTTTACAAGGTCGACCTCAGAACTTTGTTCAGTTTCTCTCGGTGACGGATAATGGAAGGAAGGGCAGGCAACTGTCGACTTCATTTAAATAAACAATAAAAATAAGATAAACTCTCAGGAATAGATAAATAATAACAAAAAATTGTAAAGTGGAGAAAGAGGAGCGCGCGAATGCACTCAAGCAAACACAAACAGCACAGCACGATGCGTATTTTTTTTTAAATTGACAAAATAAATCAAAAATAAAAATAAGTGGAAAAGGCGAGTGTGCGCGAGCACACAAGAGCAAAGACAAGCAGCGCAGCGTGATGCGTATTAAAAAAAATAATAAATAGACAACTGGTCGACCTCAATAGAAATAAAAACCCAAAAGATTAGATAGACAAAGAAACAAACACATAAATGTGGAGAGAAGGGCAGTGCTCGCAGGAGCAAAGGTAAAACAGCAGACAGACCTGAATCCTTATCTTTACAAGGTCGACCTCAGAACTTGGTTCAGTTTGTCTCGGTGAAGGATAATGGAAGGAAGGGCAGGCAATGGTCGACTTCATTTAAATAAACAAATAAAAATAAGATAAACTGCAGGAATAGATGAATAATAACAAAAAAATTGTAAAGTGGAGAAAGCGAGAGCGCGCGAATGCACTCAAGCAAACACAAACAGCACAGCACGATGCGTATTTTTTTAAATTGACAAAATAAATCAAAAATAAAAATAAGTGGAAAAGGCGAGAGTGCGGGAGCACACAGGAGCAAAGACAAGCAGCGCAGCTTGATGCGTAGTAAAAAAAAATAATAAATAGACAACTGGTCGACCTCATTAGAAATAAAAACCCAAAAGATTAGATAGACAAACAAACAAACACATAAATGTGGAGAGAAGGGCAGTGCGCGCAGGAGCAAAGGTAAACAGCAGACAGACCTGAATCCTTATCTTTACAAGGTCGACTTCAGAACTTTGTTTCAGTTTCTCTCGGTGACGGATAATGGAAGGAAGGGCAGGCAACTGGTCGACTTCTTTTAAATAACCAAATAAAAAATAAGATAAACTCTCAGGAATAGATAAATAATAACAAAAAAATTGTAAAGTGGAGAAAGCGAGAGCGCGCGAATGCACTCAGCAAACACAAACAGCACAGCACGATGCTATTTTTTTAAAAATTGACAAAATAAATCAAAAAGAAATCAAAAATAAAAATAAGTGGAAAAGGCGAGAGTGCACGAGCACACAGGAGCAAAGACAACCAGCGCAGCTTGATGCGTAGTAAAAAAAATAATAAATAGACAACTGGTCGACCTCATTAGAAATAAAAACCCAAAGATTAGATAGACAAACAAACAAACACATAAATGTGGAGAGAAGGGCAGTGCGCGCAGGAGCAAAGGTAAACAGCAGACAGACCTGAATGCTTATCTTTACAAGGTCGACCTCAGAACTTTGTTCAGTTTGTCTCGGTGACGGATAATGGAAGGAAGGGCAGGCAACTGGTCGACTTCATTTAAATAAACAAATAAAAAATAAGATAAACTCTCAGGAATAGATAAATAATAACAAAAAAATTGTAAAGTGGAGGAAAGCGAGAGCGCGCGAATGCACTCAAGCAAAAACAACAGCACAGCACGATGCGTATTTTTTTTTTAAATTGAAAAAATAAATCAAAAATAAAAATAAGTGGAAAAGGCGAGAGTGCGCGAGCACACAGGAGCAAAGGACAAGCAGCGCAGCTTGATGCGTAGTAAAAAAAATAATAAATAGACAACTGGTCGACTCATTAGAAATAAAAACCCAAAAGATTAAATGGACAAACAAACAAACACATAAATGTGGAGAGAAGGGCAGTGGCCGCAGGAGCAAAGGTAAACAGCAGACAGACCTGAATCATTATCTTTACAAGGTCGACCTCAGAACTTTGTTCAGTTTGTCTCGGTGACGGATAATGGAAGGAAGGGCAGGCAACTGGTCGACTTCATTTAAATAAAACAAATAAAAAGTAAGATAAACTCTCAGGAATAGATAAATAATAACAAAAAATTGTAAAGTGGAGAAAGAGAGAGCGCGCGAATGCACTCAAGCAAACACAAACAGCACAGCACGATGCGTATTTTTTTTTCAAATTGACAAAAATAAATCAAAAATAAAAATAAGTGGAAAAGGCGAGAGTACGCGAGCACACAGGAGCAAAGACAAGCAGCGCAGCTTCATGCGTAGTAAAAAAAATAATAAATAGACAACTGGTCGACCTCATTAGAAATAAAAACCCAAAAGATAAGATAGACAAACAAACAAACACATAATGTGGAAAGAAGGGCAGTGCGCGCAGGAGCAAAGGTAAACAACAGACAGACCTGAATCTTATCTTTACAAGGTCGACCTCAGAACTTTGTTCAGTTTGTCTCGGTGACGGATAATGGAAGGAAGGGCAGGCAACTGGTCGACTTCATTTAAATAAAACAAATAAAAAATAAGATAAACTCTCAGGAATAGATAAATAATAACAAAAAAATTGTAAAGTGGAGAAAGCGAGAGCGCGCGAATGCACTCAAGCAAACACAACCAGCACATCACGATGCGTATTTTTTTTTACAATTGAGAAAATAAATCAAAATAAAAATAAGTGGAAAAGGCGAGTGTGCGCGAGCACACAGGAGCAAAGACAAGCAGCGCAGCGTGATGCGTAGTAAAAAAAATAATAAATAGACATCTGGTCGACCTCAATAGAAATAAAAACCCAAAAGATTAGATAGACAAAGAAACAAACAATAAATTTGGAGAGAAGGGCAGTGCGCCGCAGGAGCAAAGGTAAACAGCAGACAGACCTGAATCCTTATCTTTACAAGGTCGACGTCAGAACTTTTTCAGTTTGTCTCGGTGACGGATAATGGAAGGAAGGGTAGGCAACTGGTCGACTTCATTTAAATAACAAATAAAAAATAAGATTAACTCTCAGGAATAATAAATAATAACAAAAAAATTGTAAAGTGGAGAAAGCGAGAGCGCGCGAATGCACTCAAGCAAACACAAACAGCACAGCACGATGCGTATTTTTTTTTAAAATTGACAAAACAAATCAAAAATAAAAATAAGTGGAAAAGGCGAGAGTGCGCTTGCACACGAGACAAAGACAAGCAGCGCAGCTTGATGCGTAGTAAAAAAAAATAATAAATAGACAACTGGTCGACCTCATTAGAAATAAAAACCCAAAAGATTAGATAGACAAACAAACAAACACATAAATGTGGAGAGAAGGGCACTGCGCTCAGGAGCAAAGGTAAACAGCAGACGAGACCTGAATCCTTATCTTTACAAGGTCGACCTCAGAACTTTGTTCAGTTTCTCTCGGTGACGGATAATGGAAGGAAGGGCAGGCAACTGGTCGGACTTCATTTAAATAAACAAATAAAAAATAAGATAAACTCTCAGGAATAGATAAATAATAACAAAAAAAATTATAAAGTGGAGAAAGCGAGAGCGCGCGAATGCACTCAAGCAAACACAAACAGCACAGCACGATGCGTATTTTTTTAAAAAATGACAAATAAATCAAAAAGAAATCAAAAATAAAAATAAGTGGAAAAAGGCGAGAGTGCACGAGCACACAGGAGCAAAGACAAGCAGCAGCTTGATGCGTAGTAAAAAAATAATAAATAGACAACTGGTCGACCTCATTAGAAATAAAAACCCAAAAGATTAGATAGACAAACAAACAAACACATAAATGTGGAGAGAAGGGCAGTGCGCGCAGGAGCAAAGGTAATCAGCAGACAGACCTGAATCCTTATCTTTACAAGGTCGACCTCAGAACTTTGTTCAGTTTGTCTCGGTGACGGATAATGGAAGGAAGGGTAGGCAACTGGTCGACTTCATTTAAATAAACAAATAAAAAATGAGATAAACTCTCAGGAGTGGATAAATAATAACAAAAAAATTGTAAAGTGGAGAAAGCGAGAGCGCTGCGAATGCACCTCAA
>NW_025958533.1:0-31531 GCF_023159225.1 Perognathus longimembris pacificus | reverse complement strand
AGTTGTCTATTTATTATTTTTTTTACTACGCATCAAGCTGCGCTGCTTGTCTTTGCTCCTCTGTGCTCGCGCACTCTCGCCTTTTCCTCTTATTTTTATTTTCGATTTATTTTTGATTCATTTTGTCAATTTAAAAAAAAAATACGCATCGTGCTGTGCTGTTTGTGTTTGCTTGAGTGCATTCACGCGCTCTCGCTTTCTCCACTTTACAATTTTTTTTGTTATTATTTATCTTTTCCTGAGAGTTTATCTTATTTTTTATTTGTTTATTTAAATGAAGTCGACCAGTTGCCTGCCCTTCCTTCCATTATCCGTCACCGAGACAAACTGAACAAAGTTCTGAGGTCGACCTTGTAAAGATAAGGATTCAGGTCTGTCTGCTGTTTACCTTTGCTCCTGCGCGCAGTGCACTTCTCTCCACATTTATGTGTTTGTTTGTTTGTCTATCTAATCTTTTGGGTTTTTATTTCTAATGAGGTCGACCAGTTGTCTATTTATTATTTTTTTTACTACGCATCAAGCTGCGCTGCTTGTCTTTGCTCCTGTGTGCTCGCGCACTCTCGCCTTTTCCACTTATTTTTATTTTTGATTTATTTTTGATTTATTTTGTCAATTTTAAAAAAAAATACCCATCGTGCTGTGCTGTTTGTGTTTGCTTGAGTGCATTCGCGCGCTCTCGCTTTCTCCACTTTACAATTTTTTTGTTATTATTTATCTATTCCTGAGAGTTTATCTTATTTTTTATTTGTTTATTTAAATGAAGTCGACCAGTTGCCTGCCCTTCCTTCCATTATCCGTCACCGAGACAAACTGAACAAAGTTCTGAGGTCGACCTTGTAAAGATAAGGATTCAGGTCTGTCTGCTGTTTACCTTTGCTCCTGCGCGCACTGCCCTTCTCTCCACATTTATGTGTTTGTTTGTTTGTCTATCTAATCTTTTGGGTTTTTATTTCTAATGAGGTCGACCAGTTGTCTATTTATTATTTTTTTTACTACGCATCAAGCTGCGCTGCTTGTCTTTGCTCCTGTGTGCTCGCGCACTCTCGCCTTTTCCACTTAATTTTTATTTTTGATTTATTTTTGATTTATTTTGTCTATTTTTAAAAAAATACTAATCGTGCTGTGCTGTTTGTGTTTGCTTGAGTGCATTCGCGCGCTCTCGCTTTCTCCACTTTACAATTTTTTTTGTTATTATTTATCTATTCCTGAGAGTTTATCTTATTTATTATTTGTTTATTTAAATGAAGTCGACCAGTTGCCTGCCCTTCCTTCCATTATCTGTCACCGAGACAAACTGAATCAAGTTCTGAGGTCGACCTTGTAAAGATAAGGATTCAGGTCTGTCTGCTGATTACCTTTGCTCCTGCGCGCACTGCCCTTCTCTCCACATTTATGTGTTTGTTTGTTTGTCTATCTAATCTTTTGGGTTTTTATTTCTAATGAGGTCGACCAGTTGTCTATTTATTATTTTTTTTTACTACGCATCAAGCTGCGCTGCTTGTCTTTGCTCCTGTGTGCTCGCGCACTCTCGCCTTTTCCACTTATTTTTAATTTTGATTTATTTTGTCAATTTAAAAAAAAAATACGCATCGTGCTATGCTGTTTGTGTTTGCTTGAGTGCATTCGCGCGCTCTCGCTTTCTCCACTTTACAATTTTTTTTGTTATTATTTATCTATTCCTGAGAGTTTATCTTATTTTTTATTTGTTTATTTAAATGAAGTCGAACAGTTGCCTGCCCTTCCTTCCATTATCCGTCACCGAGACAAACTGAACAAAGTTCTGAGGTCGACCTTGTAAAGACAAGGATTCAGGTCTGTCTGCTGTTTACCTTTGCTTTGCGCGCACTGCCCTTCTCTCCACATTTATGTGTTTGTTTGTTTGTCTATCTAATCTTTTGGGTTTTTATTTCTAATGAGGTCCACCAGTTGTCTATTTATTATTTTTTTTACTACGCATCAAGCTACGCTGCTTTTCTTTGCTCCTGTGTGCTCGCGCACTCTCGCCTTTTCCACTTTTTTATTTTTGATTTATTTTTTATTTATTTTGTCAATTTAAAAAAAAATACGCATCGTGCTGTGCTGTTTGTGTTTGCTTGAGTGCATTCGCGCGCTCATCGCTTTCTCCTCTTTCCAATTTTTTTGTTATTATTTATCTATTCCTGAGAGTTTATCTTATTTTTTATTTGTTTATTTAATTGAAGTCGACCAGTTGCCTGCCCTTCCTTCCATTATCCGTCACCGAGACAAACTGAACAAAGTTCTGAGGTCGACCTTGTAAAGATAAGGATTCAGGTCTGTCTGCTGTTTACCTTTGCTCCTGCGCGCACTGCCCTTCTGTACACATTTATGTGTTTGTTTGTTTGTCTATCTAATCTTTTGGGTTTTTATTTCTAATGAGGTCGACCAGTTGTCTATTTATTATTTTTTTTACTCCGCATCAAGCTACGCTGCTTGTCTTTGCTCCTGTGTGCTCGCGCACTCTCGCCTTTTCCACTTTTTTTATTTTTGATTTATTTTTGATTTATTTTGTCAATTTAAAAAAAAATACGCATCGTGCTGTGCTGTTTGTGTTTGCTTGAGTGCATTCGCGCGCTCTCGCTTTCTCCTCTTTCCAATTTTTTTGTTATTATTTATCTATTTCTGAGAGTTTATCTTATTTTTTATTTGTTTATTTAAATGAAGTCGACCAGTTGCATGCCCTTCCTTCCATTATCCGTCACCGAGACAAACTGAACAAAGTTCTGAGGGTCGACCTTGTAAAGATAAGGATTCAGGTCTGTCTGCTGTTTACCTTTGCTCCTGCGCCCACTGCCCTTCTTTCAACAGTTATGTGTTTGTTTGTTTGTCTATCTAATCTTTTGGGTTTTTATTTCTAATGAGGTCGACAAGTTGTCTATTTATTATTTTTTTAACTACGCATCAAGCTGCGCTGCTTGTGTTTGCTCCTGTGTGCTCGCGCACTCTCGCCTTTTCCACTTATTTTTATTTTTGATTTATTTTTTATTTATTTTGTCAATTTTAAAAAAAATACGCATCGTGCTGTGCTGTTTGTGTTTGCTTGAGTGCATTCGCGCTCTCTCGCTTTCCTCCTCTTTCCAATTTTTTTGTTATTATTTATCTATTCCTGAGAGTTTATCTTATTTTTTATTTGTTTATTTAAATGAAGTCGACCAGTTGCCTGCCCTTCCTTCCATTATCTGTCACCGAGACAAACTGAACAAAGTTCTGAGGTCGACCTTGTAAAGACAAGGATTCAGGTCTGTCTGCTGTTTACCTTTGCTCCTGCGCGCACTGCCCTTCTCTCCCACATTTATGTGTTTGTTTGTTTGTCTATCTAATCTTTTGGGTTTTTATTTCTAATGAGGTCGACCAGTTGTCTATTCATTATTTTTTTTTACTACGCATCAAGCTGCGCTGCTTGTCTTTGCTCCTGTGTGCTCGCGCACTCTCGCCTTTTCCACTTATTTTTATTTTTGATTTATTTTTGATTTATTTTGTCAATTTTTAAAAAAAAATACGCATCGTGCTGTGCTGTTTGTGTTTGCTTGAGTGCATTCGCGCGCTCTCGCTTTCTCCACTTTACAATTTTTTTGTTATTATTTATCTATTCCTGAGAGTTTATCTTATTTTTTATTTGTTTATTTAAATGAAGTCGACCAGTTGCCTGCCCTTCCTTCCATTATCCGTCACCGAGACAAACTGAACAAAGTTCTGAGGTCGACCTTGTAAAGATAAGGATTCAGGTCTGTCTGCTGTTTACCTTTGCTCCTGCGCGCACTGCCGTTCTCTCCACATTTATGTGTTTGTTTGTTTGTCTATCTAATCTTTTGGGTTTTTATTTCTAATGAGGTCGACCAGTTGTCTATTTATTATTTTTTTTACTACGCATCAAGCTGCGCTGCTTGTCTTTGCTCCTGTGTGCTCGCGCACTCTCGCCTTTTCCACTTATTTTTAATTTTGATTTATTTTGTCAATTTAAAAAAAAAATACGCATCGTGCTGTGCTGTTTGTGTTTGCTTGAGTGCATTCGCGCGCTCTCGCTTTCTCCACTTTACAATTTTTTTGTTATTATTTATCTATTCCTGAGAGTTTATCTTATTTTTTATTTGTTTATTTAAATGAAGTCGACCAGTTGCCTGCCCTTACTTCCATTATCCGTCACCGAGACAAACTGAACAAAGTTCTGAGGTCGACCTTGTAAAGATAAGGATTCAGGTCTGTCTGCTGTTTACCTTTGCTCCTGCGCGCACTGCCCTTCTCTCCCACATTTATGTGTTTGTTTGTTTGTCTATCTATTCTTTTGGGTTTTTATTTCTAATGAGGTCGACCAGTTGTCTATTTATTATTTTTTTTTACTACGCATCAAGCTGCGCTGCGTGTCTTTGCTCCTGTGTGCTCGCGCACTCTCGCCTTTTCCAATTATTTTTATTTTTGATTTATTTTTTATTTATTTTGTCAATTTAAAAAAAAAAGTACGCATCGTGCTGTGCTGTTTGTGTTTGCTTGAGTGCATTCGCGCGCTCTCGCTTTCTCCACTTTACAAAATTTTTGTTATTATTTATCTATTCCTGAGAGTTTATCTTATTTTTTATTTGTTTATTTAAATGAAGTCGACCAGTTGCCTGCCCTTCCTTCCATTATCCGTCACCGAGACAAACTGGACAAAGTTCTGAGGTCGACCTTGTAAAGATAAGGATTCAGGTCTGTCTGCTGTTTACCTTTGCTCCTGCGCGCACTGCCCTTCTCTCCACATTTATGTGTTTTGTTTGTTTGTCTATCTAATCTTTTGGGTTTTTATTTCTAATGAGGTCGACCAGTTGTCTATTTATTATTTTTTTTACTACGCATCAAGCTGCGCTGCTTGTCTTTGCTCCTGTGTGCTCGCGCACTCTCGCCTTTTCCACTTATTTTTAATTTTGATTTATTTTGTCAATTTTAAAAAAAAAATACGCATCGTGCTGTGCTGTTTGTGTTTGCTTGAGTGCATTCGCGCGCTCTCGCTTTCTCCACTTTACAATTTTTTTGTTATTATTTATCTATTCCTGAGAGTTTATCTTATTTTTTATTTGTTTATTTAAATGAAGTCGAACAGTTGCCTGCCCTTCCTTCCATTATCCGTCACCGAGACAAACTGAACAAAGTTCTGAGGTCGACCTTGTAAAGACAAGGATTCAGGTCTGTCTGCTGTTTACCTTTGCTTTGCGCGCACTGCCCTTCTCTCCACATTTATGTGTTTGTTTGTTTGTCTATCTAATCTTTTGGGTTTTTATTTCTAATGTGGTCAACCAGTTGTCTATTTATTATTTTTTTTTACTACGCATCAATCTGCGCTGCTTGTCTTTGCTCCTGTGTGCTCGCGCACTCTCGCCTTTTCCACATATTTTTATTTTTGATTTATTTTTGATTTATTTTGTCAATTTAAAAAAAAAAGTACGCATCGTGCTGTGCTGTTTGTGTTTGCTTGAGTGCATTCGCGCGCTCTCGCTTTCTCCACTTTACAAAATTTTTGTTATTATTTATCTATTCCTGAGAGTTTATCTTATTTTTTATTTGTTTATTTAAATGAAGTCGACCAGCTTGCCTGCCCTTCCTTCCATTATCCGTCACCGAGACAAACTGAACAAAGTTCTGAGGTCGACCTTGTAAAGATAAGGATTCAGGTCTGTCTGCTGTTTAACTTTGCTCCTGCGCGCACTGCCCTTCTCTCCACATTTATGTGTTTGTTTGTTTGTCTATCTAATCTTTTGGGTTTTTATTTCTAATGAGGTCCACCAGTTGTCTATTTATTCTTTTTTTTTACTACGCATCAAGCTGCGCTGCTTGTCTTTGCTCCTGTGTGCTCGCGCACTCTCGCCTTTACCACTTATTTTTATTTTTGATTTATTTTTGATTTATTTTGTCAATTTAAAAAAAAATACGCATCGTGCTGTGCTGTTTGTGTTTGCTTGAGTGCATTCGCGCGCTCTCGCTTTCTCCACTTTACAATTTTTTTGTTATTATTTATCGATTCCTGAGAGTTTATCTTATTTTTTATTTGTTTATTTAAATGAAGTCGACCAGTTGCCTGCCCTTCCTTCCATTATCCGTCACCGAGACAAACTGAACAAAGTTCTGAGGTCGACCTTGTAAAGATAAGGATTCAGGTCTGTCTGCTGTTTACCTTTGCTCCTGCGCGCACTGCCCTTCTCTCCACATTTATGTGTTTGTTTGTTTGTCTATCTAAACTTTTGGGTTTTTATTTCTAATGAGGTCGACCAGTTGTCTATTTATTATTTTTTTTACTACGCATCAAGCTGCGCTGCTTGTCTTTGCTCCTGTGTGCTCGCGCACTCTCGCCTTTACCACTTATTTTTATTTTTGATTTATTTTTGATTTATTTTGTCTATTTTTAAAAAAATACTAATCGTGCTGTGCTGTTTGTGTTTGCTTGAGTGCATTCGCGCGCTCTCGCTTTCTCCACTTTACAATTTTTTTGTTATTATTTATCTATTCCTGAGAGTTTATCTTATTTATTATTTGTTTATTTAAATGAAGTCGACCAGTTGCCTGCCCTTCCTTCCATTATCTGTCACCGAGACAAACTGAATCAAGTTCTGAGGTCGACCTTGTAAAGATAAGGATTCAGGTCTGTCTGCTGATTACCTTTGCTCCTGCGCGCACTGCCCTTCTCTCCACATTTATGTGTTTGTTTGTTTGTCTATCTAATCTTTTGGGTTTTTATTTCTAATGAGGTCGACCAGTTGTCTATTTATTATTTTTTTTACTACGCATCAAGCTGCGCTGCTTGTCTTTGCTCCTGTGTGCTCGCGCACTCTCGCCTTTTCCACTTATTTTTAATTTTGATTTATTTTGTCAATTTAAAAAAAAAAATACGCATCGTGCTGTGCTGTTTGTGTTTGCTTGAGTGCATTCGCGCGCTCTCGCTTTCTCCACTTTACAATTTTTTTGTTATTATTTATCTATTCCTGAGAGTTTATCTTATTTTTTATTTGTTTATTTAAATGAAGTCGAACAGTTGCCTGCCCTTCCTTCCATTATCCGTCACCGAGACAAACTGAACAAAGTTCTGAGGTCGACCTTGTAAAGACAAGGATTCAGGTCTGTCTGCTGTTTACCTTTGCTTTGCGCGCACTGCCCTTCTCTCCACATTTATGTGTTTGTTTGTTTGTCTATCTAATCTTTTGGGTTTTTATTTCTAATGAGGTCCACCAGTTGTCCTATTTATTATTTTTTTTTACTACGCATCAAGCTACGCTGCTTTTCTTTGCTCCTGTGTGCTCGCGCACTCTCGCCTTTTCCACTTTTTTATTTTTGATTTATTTTTTATTTATTTTGTCAATTTAAAAAAAAATACGCATCGTGCTGTGCTGTTTGTGTTTGCTTGAGTGCATTCGCGCGCTCTCGCTTTCTCCTCTTTCCAATTTTTTTGTTATTATTTATCTATTCCTGAGAGTTTATCTTATTTTTTATTTGTTTATTTAATTGAAGTCGACCAGTTGCCTGCCCTTCCTTCCATTATCCGTCACCGAGACAAACTGAACAAAGTTCTGAGGTCGACCTTGTAAAGATAAGGATTCAGGTCTGTCTGCTGTTTACCTTTGCTCCTGCGCGCACTGCCCTTCTGTACACATTTATGTGTTTGTTTGTTTGTCTATCTAATCTTTTGGGTTTTTATTTCTAATGAGGTCGACCAGTTGTCTATTTATTATTTTTTTTACTCCGCATCAAGCTACGCTGCTTGTCTTTGCTCCTGTGTGCTCGCGCACTCTCGCCTTTTCCACTTTTTTTATTTTTGATTTATTTTTGATTTATTTTGTCAATTTAAAAAAAAATACGCATCGTGCTGTGCTGTTTGTGTTTGCTTGAGTGCATTCGCGCGCTCTCGCTTTCTCCTCTTTCCAATTTTTTTGTTATTATTTATCTATTTCTGAGAGTTTATCTTATTTTTTATTTGTTTATTTAAATGAAGTCGACCAGTTGCATGCCCTTCCTTCCATTATCCGTCACCGAGACAAACTGAACAAAGTTCTGAGGTCGACCTTGTAAAGATAAGGATTCAGGTCTGTCTGCTGTTTACCTTTGCTCCTGCGCCCACTGCCCTTCTTTCAACAGTTATGTGTTTGTTTGTTTGTCTATCTAATCTTTTGGGTTTTTATTTCTAATGAGGTCGACAAGTTGTCTATTTATTATTTTTTTAACTACGCATCAAGCTGCGCTGCTTGTGTTTGCTCCTGTGTGCTCGCGCACTCTCGCCTTTTCCACTTATTTTTATTTTTGATTTATTTTTTATTTATTTTGTCAATTTTAAAAAAAATACGCATCGTGCTGTGCTGTTTGTGTTTGCTTGAGTGCATTCGCGCTCTCTCGCTTTCTCCTCTTTCCAATTTTTTTGTTATTATTTATCTATTCCTGAGAGTTTATCTTATTTTTTATTTGTTTATTTAAATGAAGTCGACCAGTTGCCTGCCCTTCCTTCCATTATCTGTCACCGAGACAAACTGAACAAAGTTCTGAGGTCGACCTTGTAAAGACAAGGATTCAGGTCTGTCTGCTGTTTACCTTTGCTCCTGCGCGCACTGCCCTTCTCTCCACATTTATGTGTTTGTTTGTTTGTCTATCTAATCTTTTGGGTTTTTATTTCTAATGAGGTCGACCAGTTGTCTATTCATTATTTTTTTTTACTACGCATCAAGCTGCGCTGCTTGTCTTTGCTCCTGTGTGCTCGCGCACTCTCGCCTTTTCCACTTATTTTTATTTTTGATTTATTTTTGATTTATTTTGTCAATTTTTAAAAAAAATACGCATCGTGCTGTGCTGTTTGTGTTTGCTTGAGTGCATTCGCGCGCTCTCGCTTTCTCCACTTTACAATTTTTTTGTTATTATTTATCTATTCCTGAGAGTTTATCTTATTTTTTATTTGTTTATTTAAATGAAGTCGACCAGCTTGCCTGCCCTTCCTTCCATTATCCGTCACCGAGACAAACTGAACAAAGTTCTGAGGTCGACCTTGTAAAGATAAGGATTCAGGTCTGTCTGCTGTTTACCTTTGCTCCTGCGCGCACTGCCGTTCTCCTCCACATTTATGTGTTTGTTTGTTTGTCTATCTAATCTTTTGGGTTTTTATTTCTAATGAGGTCGACCAGTTGTCTATTTATTATTTTTTTTACTACGCATCAAGCTGCGCTGCTTGTCTTTGCTCCTGTGTGCTCGCGCCACTCTCGCCTTTTCCACTTATTTTTAATTTTGATTTATTTTGTCAATTTAAAAAAAAAAAATACGCATCGTGCTGTGCTGTTTGTGTTTGCTTGAGTGCATTCGCGCGCTCTCGCTTTCTCCACTTTACAATTTTTTTGTTATTATTTATCTATTCCTGAGAGTTTATCTTATTTTTTATTTGTTTATTTAAATGAAGTCGACCAGTTGCCTGCCCTTACTTCCATTATCCGTCACCGAGACAAACTGAACAAAGTTCTGAGGTCGACCTTGTAAAGATAAGGATTCAGGTCTGTCTGCTGTTTACATTTGCTCCTGCGCGCACTGCCCTTCTCTCCACATTTATGTGTTTGTTTGTTTGTCTATCTATTCTTTTGGGTTTTTATTTCTAATGAGGTCGACCAGTTGTCTATTTATTATTTTTTTTACTACGCATCAAGCTGCGCTGCGTGTCTTTGCTCCTGTGTGCTCGCGCACTCTCGCCTTTTCCAATTATTTTTATTTTTGATTTATTTTTTATTTATTTTGTCAATTTAAAAAAAAAAAGTACGCATCGTGCTGTGCTGTTTGTGTTTGCTTGAGTGCATTCGCGCGCTCTCGCTTTCTCCACTTTACAAAATTTTTGTTATTATTTATCTATTCCTGAGAGTTTATCTTATTTTTTATTTGTTTATTTAAATGAAGTCGACCAGTTGCCTGCCCTTCCTTCCATTATCCGTCACCGAGACAAACTGGACAAAGTTCTGAGGTCGACCTTGTAAAGATAAGGATTCAGGTCTGTCTGCTGTTTACCTTTGCTCCTGCGCGCACTGCCCTTCTCTCCACATTTATGTGTTTGTTTGTTTGTCTATCTAATCTTTTGGGTTTTTATTTCTAATGAGGTCGACCAGTTGTCTATTTATTATTTTTTTTACTACGCATCAAGCTGCGCTGCTTGTCTTTGCTCCTGTGTGCTCGCGCACTCTCGCCTTTTCCACTTATTTTTAATTTTGATTTATTTTGTCAATTTTAAAAAAAAAATACGCATCGTGCTGTGCTGTTTGTGTTTGCTTGAGTGCATTCGCGCGCTCTCGCTTTCTCCACTTTACAATTTTTTTGTTATTATTTATCTATTCCTGAGAGTTTATCTTATTTTTTATTTGTTTATTTAAATGAAGTCGAACAGTTGCCTGCCCTTCCTTCCATTATCCGTCACCGAGACAAACTGAACAAAGTTCTGAGGTCGACCTTGTAAAGACAAGGATTCAGGTCTGTCTGCTGTTTACCTTTGCTTTGCGCGCACCTGCCCTTCTCTCCACATTTATGTGTTTGTTTGTTTGTCTATCTAATCTTTTGGGTTTTTATTTCTAATGTGGTCAACCAGTTGTCTATTTATTATTTTTTTTACTACGCATCAATCTGCGCTGCTTGTCTTTGCTCCTGTGTGCTCGCGCACTCTCGCCTTTTCCACATATTTTTATTTTTGATTTATTTTTGATTTATTTTGTCAATTTAAAAAAAAAGTACGCATCGTGCTGTGCTGTTTGTGTTTGCTTGAGTGCATTCGCGCGCTCATCGCTTTCTCCACTTTACAAAATTTTTGTTATTATTTATCTATTCCTGAGAGTTTATCTTATTTTTTATTTGTTTATTTAAATGAAGTCGACCAGTTGCCTGCCCTTCCTTCCATTATCCGTCACCGAGACAAACTGAACAAAGTTCTGAGGTCGACCTTGTAAAGATAAGGATTCAGGTCTGTCTGCTGTTTAACTTTGCTCCTGCGCGCACTGCCCTTCTCTCCACATTTATGTGTTTGTTTGTTTGTCTATCTAATCTTTTGGGTTTTTATTTCTAATGAGGTCCACCAGTTGTCTATTTATTCTTTTTTTTACTACGCATCAAGCTGCGCTGCTTGTCTTTGCTCCTGTGTGCTCGCGCACTCTCGCCTTTACCACTTATTTTTATTTTTGATTTATTTTTGATTTATTTTGTCAATTTAAAAAAAAATACGCATCGTGCTGTGCTGTTTGTGTTTGCTTGAGTGCATTCGCGCGCTCTCGCTTTCTCCACTTTACAATTTTTTTGTTATTATTTATCGATTCCTGAGAGTTTATCTTATTTTTTATTTGTTTATTTAAATGAAGTCGACCAGTTGCCTGCCCTTCCTTCCATTATCCGTCACCGAGACAAACTGAACAAAGTTCTGAGGTCGACCTTGTAAAGATAAGGATTCAGGTCTGTCTGCTGTTTACCTTTGCTCCTGCGCGCACTGCCCTTCTCTCCACATTTATGTGTTTGTTTGTTTGTCTATCTAAACTTTTGGGTTTTTATTTCTAATGAGGTCGACCAGTTGTCTATTTATTATTTTTTTACTACGCATCAAGCTGCGCTGCTTGTCTTTGCTCCTGTGTGCTCGCGCACTCTCGCCTTTACCACTTATTTTTATTTTTGATTTATTTTTGATTTATTTTGTCAATTTAAAAAAAAATACGCATCGTGCTGTGCTGTTTGTGTTTGCTTGAGTGCATTCGCGCGCTCTCGCTTTCCTCCACTTTACAATTTTTTTTGTTATTATTTATCGATTCCTGAGAGTTTTATCTTATTTTTTATTTGTTTATTTAAATGAAGTCGACCAGTTGCCTGCCCTTCCTTCCATTATCCGTCACCGAGACAACCTGAACAAAGTTCTGAGGTCGACCTTGTAAAGATAAGGATTCAGGTCTGTCTGCTGTTTAACTTTGCTCCTGCGCGCACTGCCCTTCTCTCCACATTTATGTGTTTGTTTGTTTGTCTATCTAAACTTTTGGGTTTTTATTTCTAATGAGGTCCACCAGTTGTCTATTTATTATTTTTTTTACTACGCATCAAGCTGCGCTACTTGTCTTTGCTCCTGTGTGCTCGCGCACTCTCGCCTTTACCACTTATTTTTATTTTTGATTTATTTTTGATTTATTTTGTCAATTTAAAAAAATACGCATCGTGCTGTGCTGTTTGTGTTTGCTTGAGTGCATTCGCCGCGCTCTCGCTTTCTCCACTTTACAATTTTTTTGTTATAATTTATCGATTCCTGAGAGTTTATCTTACTTTTTATTTGTTTATTTAAATGAAGTCGACCAGTTGCCTGCCCTTCCTTCCATTATCCGTCACCGAGACAAACTGAACAAAGTTCTGAGGTCGACCTTGTAAAGATAAGGATTCAGGTCTGTCTGCTGTTTACCTTTGCTCCTGCGCGCACTGCCCTTCTCTCCACATTTATGTGTTTGTTTGTTTGTCTATCTAATCTTTTGGGTTTTTATTTCTAATGTGGTCGACCAGTTGTCTATTTATTATTTTTTTTACTACGCATCAAGCTGCGCTGCTTGTCTTTGCTCCTGTATGCTCGCGCACTCTCGCCTTTTCCACTTATATTTATTTTTGCTTTATTTTTGATTTATTTTGTCAATTTAAAAAAAAAGTACGCATCGTGCTGTGCTGTTTGTGTTTGCTTGAGTGCATTCGCGCGCTCTCGCTTTCTCCACTTTACAAAATTTTTGTTATTATTTATCTATTCCTGAGAGTTTATCTTATTTTTTATTTGTTTATTTAAATGAAGTCGACCAGTTGCCTGCCCTTCCTTCCATTATCCGTCACCGAGACAAACTGAACAAAGTTCTGAGGTCGACCTTGTAAAGATAAGGATTCAGGTCTGTCTGCTGTTTACCTATGCTCCTGCGTGCACTGCCCTTCTCTCCACATTTATGTGTTTGTTTGTTTGTCTATCTAATCTTTTGGGTTTTTATTTCTAATGAGGTCCACCAGTTGTCTATTTATTATTTTTTTTACTACGCATCAAGCTGCGCTGCTTGTCTTTGCTCCTGTGTGCTCGCGCACTCTCGCCTTTACCACTTATTTTTATTTTTGATTTATTTTTGATTTATTTTGTCAATTTAAAAAAAATACGCATCGTGCTGTGCTGTTTGTGTTTGCTTGAGTGCATTCGCGCGCTCTCGCTTTCTCCACTTTACAATTTTTTTGTTATTATTTATCGATTCCTGAGAGTTTATCTTATTTTTTATTTGTTTATTTAAATGAAGTCGACCAGTTGCCTGCCCTTCCTTCCATTATCCGTCACCGAGACAAACTGAACAAAGTTCTGAGGTCGACCTTGTAAAGATAAGGATTCAGGTCTGTCTGCTGTTTACCTTTGCTCCTGCGCGCAATGCCCTTCTCTCCACATTTATGTGTTTGTTTGTTTGTCTATCTAACCTTTTGGGTTTTTATTTCTAATGAGGTCGACCAGTTGTCTATTTATTATTTTTTTTACTACGCATCAAGCTGCGCTGCTTGTCCTTGCTCCTGTGTGCGCGCGCACTCTAGAGTTTTCCACTTATTTTTATTTTTGATTTATTTTTGATTTATTTTGTCAATTTAAAAAAATACGCATCGTGCTGTGCTGTTTGTGTTTGCTTGAGTGCATTCGCGCGCTCTCGCTTTCTCCACTTTACAATTTTTTTGTTATTATTTATCTATTCCTGAGTGTTTATCTTAATTTTTATTTGTTTATTTAAATGAAGTCGACCAGTTGCCTGCCCTTCCTTCCATTATCCGTCACCGAGACAAACTGAACAAAGTTCTGAGGTCGACCTTGTAAAGATAAGGATTCAGGTCTGTCTGCTGTTTACCTTTGCTCCTGCGCACACTGCCCTTCTCTCCACATTTATGTGTTTGTTTGTTTGTCTATCTAATCTTTTGGGTTTTTATTTCTAATGAGGTCCACCAGTTGTCTATTTATTCTTTTTTTTACTACGCATCAAGCTGCGCTGCTTGTCTTTGCTCCTGTGTGCTCGCGCACTCTCGCCTTTACCACTTATTTTTATTTTTGATTTATTTTTGATTTATTTTGTCAATTTAAAAAAAAAATACGCATCGTGCTGTGCTGTTTGTGTTTGCTTGAGTGCATTCGCGCGCTCTCGCTTTTTTCACTTTACAATTTTTTTTGTTATTATTTATCTATTCCTGAGAGTTTATCTTATTTTTTATTTGTTTATTTAAATGAAGTCGACCAGTTGCCTGCCCTTCCTTCCATTATCCGTCACCGAGACAAACTGAACAAAGTTCTGAGGTCGACCTTGTAAAGATAAGGATTCAGGTCTGTCTGCTGTTTACCTTTGCTCCTGCGTGCACTGCCCTTCTCTCCACATTTATGTGTTTGTTTGTTTGTCTATCTAATGTTTTGGGTTTTTATTTCTAATGAGGTCCAACAGTTGTCTATTTATTATTTTTTTTACTACGCATCAAGCTGCGCTGCTTGTCTTTGCTCCTGTGTGCTCGCGCACTCTCGCCTTTACCACTTATTTTTATTTTTGATTTATTTTTGATTTATTTTGTCAATTTAAAAAAAAATACGCATCGTGCTGTGCTGTTTGTGTTTGCTTGAGTGCATTCGCGCGCTCTCGCTTTCTCCACTTTACAATTTTTTTGTTATTATTTATCGATTCCTGAGAGTTTATCTTATTTTTTATTTGTTTATTTAAATGAAGTCGACCAGTTGCCTGCCCTTCCTTCCATTATCCGTCACCGAGACAAACTGAACATAGTTCTGAGGTCGACCTTGTAAAGATAAGGATTCAGGTCTGTCTGCTGTTTACCTTTGCTCCTGCGCGCACTGCCCTTCTCTCCACATTTATGTGTTTGTTTGTTTGTCTATCTAACCTTTTGGGTTTTTATTTCTAATGAGGTCGACCAGTTGTCTATTTATTATTTTTTTTACTACGCATCAAGCTGCGCTGCTTGTCCTTGCTCCTGTGTGCGCGCGCACTCTAGAGTTTTCCACTTATTTTTATTTTTGATTTATTTTTGATTTATTTTGTCAATTTAAAAAAATACGCATCGTGCTGTGCTGTTTGTGTTTGCTTGAGTGCATTCGCGCGCTCTCGCTTTCTCCACTTTTACAATTTTTTTTGTTATTATTTATCTATTCCTGAGTGTTTATCTTAATTTTTATTTGTTTATTTAAATGAAGTCGACCAGTTGCCTGCCCTTCCTTCCATTATCCGTCACCGAGACAAACTGAACAAAGTTCTGAGGTCGACCTTGTAAAGATAAGGATTCAGGTCTGTCTGCTGTTTACCTTTGCTCCTGCGCGCACTGCCCTTCTCTCCACATTTATGTGTTTGTTTGTTTGTCTATCTAATCTTTTGGGTTTTTATTTTCTAATGAGGTCCACCAGTTGTCTATTTATTCTTTTTTTTACTACGCATCAAGCTGCGCTGCTTGTCTTTGCTCCTGTGTGCTCGCGCACTCTCGCCTTTACCACTTATTTTTATTTTTGATTTATTTTTGATTTATTTTGTCAATTTAAAAAAAAATACGCATCGTGCTGTGCTGTTTGTGTTTGCTTGAGTGCATTCGCGCGCTCTCGCTTTTTCCACTTTACAATTTTTTTTGTTATTATTTATCTATTCCTGAGAGTTTATCTTATTTTTTATTTGTTTATTTAAATGAAGTCGACCAGTTGCCTGCCCTTCCTTCCATTATCCGTCACCGAGACAAACTGAACAAAGTTCTGAGGTCGACCTTGTAAAGATAAGGATTCAGGTCTGTCTGCTGTTTACCTTTGCTCCTGCGCGCACTGCCCTTCTCTCCACATTTATGTGTTTGTTTGTTTGTCTATCTAATCTTTTGGGTTTTTATTTCTAATGAGGTCCACCAGTTGTCTATTTATTTTTTTTTTACTACGCATCAAGCTGCGCTGCTTGTCTTTGCTCCTGTGTGCTCGCGCACTCTCGCCTTTACCACTTATTTTTATTTTTGATTTATTTTTGATTTATTTTGTCAATTTAAAAAAAAAATACGCATCGTGCTGTGCTGTTTGTGTTTGCTTGAGTGCATTCGCGCGCTCTCGCTTTCTCCACTTTACAATTTTTTTTTATTATTTATCTATTCCTGAGAGTTTATCTTATTTTTTATTTGTTTATTTAAATGAAGTCGACCAGTTGCCTGCCCTTCCTTCCATTATCCGTCACCGAGACAAACTGAACAAAGTTCTGAGGTCGACCTTGTAAAGATAAGGATTCAGGTCTGTCTGCTGTTTACCTTTGCTCCTGCGCGCACTGCCCTTCTCTCCACATTTATGTGTTTGTTTGTTTGTCTATCTAACCTTTTGGGTTTTTATTTCTAATGAGGTCGACCAGTTGTCTATTTATTATTTTTTTTTTACTACGCATCAAGCTGCGCTGCTTGTCTTTGCTCCTGTGTGCTCGCGCACTCTCGAGTTTTCCACTTATTTTTATTTTTGATTTATTTTTGATTTATTTTGTCAATTTAAAAAAATACGCATCGTGCTGTGCTGTTTGTGTTTGCTTGAGTGCATTCGCGCGCTCTCGCTTTCTCCACTTTACAATTTTTTTGTTATAATTTATCTATTCCTGAGAGTGTATCTTATTTTTTATTTGTTTATTTAAATGAAGTCGACCAGTTGCCTGCCCTTCCTTCCATTATCCGTCACGGAGACAAACTGAACAAAGTTCTGAGGTCGACCTTGTAAAGATAAGGATTCAGGTCTGTCTGCTGTTTACCTTTGCTCCTGCGCGCACTGCCCTTCTCTCCACATTTATGTGTTTGTTTGTTTGTCTATCTAATCTTTTGGGTTTTTATTTCTAATGAGGTCGACTAGTTGTCTATTTATTATTTTTTTTACTACGCATCAAGCTGCGCTGCTTGTCTTTGCTCCTGTGTGCTCGCGCACTCTCGCCTTTTCCACTTATTTTTAATTTTGATTTATTTTGTCAATTTTAAAAAAAAATACGCATCGTGCTGTGCTGTTTGTGTTTGCTTGAGTGCATTCGCGCGCTCTCTCTTTCTCCACTTTACAATTTTTTTTGTTATTATTTATCTATTCCTGAGAGTTTATCTTATTTTTTATTTGTTTATTTAAATGAGGTCGAACAGTTGCCTGCCCTTCCTTCCATTATCCGTCACCGAGACAAACTGAACAAATTCTAAGGTCGACCTTGTAAAGATAAGGATTCAGGTCTGTCTGCTGTTTACCTTTGCTCCTGCGCGCACTGCCCTTCTCTCCACATTTATGTGTTTGTTTGTTTGTCTATCTAATCTTTTGGGTTTTTATTTCTAATGTGGTGGACCAGTTGTCTATTCATTATTTTTTTTACTACGCATCAAGCTGCGCTGCTTGTCTTTGCTCCTGTATGCTCGCGCACTCTCGCCTTTTCCACTTATTTTTATTTTTGATTTATTTTTGATTTATTTTGTCAATTTAAAAAAAAAAGTACGCATCGTGCTATGCTGTTTGTGTTTGCTTGAGTGCATTCGCGCGCTCTCGCTTTCTCCACTTTACAATTTTTTTGTTATTATTTATCTATTCCTGAGAGTTTATCTTATTTTTTATTTGTTTATTTTAATGAAGTCGACCAGTTGCCTGCCCTTCCTTCCATTATCCGTCACCGAGACAAACTGAACAAAGTTCTGAGGTCGACCTTTAAAGATAAGGATTCAGGTCTGTCTGCTGTTTACCTTTGCTCCTGCGCGCACTGCCCTTCTCTCCACATTTATGTGTTTGTTTGTTTGTCTATCTATTCTTTTGGTTTTTTATTTCTAATGAGGTCAACCAGTTGTCTATTTATTATTTTTTTACTACGCATCAAGCTGCGCTGCTTGTCTTTGCTACTGTGTGCTCGCGCACTCTCGCCTTTTCCACATATTTTTATTTTTGATTTATTTTTGATTTATTTTGTCAATTTAAAAAAAAAAGTACGCATCGTGCTGTGCTGTTTGTGTTTGCTTGAGTGCATTCGCGCGCTCTCGCTTTCTCCACTTTACAAAATTTTTGTTATTATTTATCTATTCCTGAGAGTTTATCTTATTTTTTATTTGTTTATTTAAATGAAGTCGACCAGTTGCCTGCCCTTCCTTCCATTATCCGTCACCGAGACAAACTGAACAAAGTTCTGAGGTCGACCTTGTAAAGATAAGGATTCAGGTCTGTCTGCTGTTTACCTTTGCTCCTGCGTGCACTGCCCTTCTCTCCACATTTATGTGTTTGTTTGTTTGTCTATCTAATCTTTTGGGTTTTTATTTCTAATGAGGTCCACCAGTTGTCTATTTATTATTTTTTTTACTACGCATCAAGCTGCGCTGCTTGTCTTTGCTCCTGTGTGCTCGCGCACTCTCGCCTTTACCACTTACTTTTATTTTTGATTTATTTTTGATTTATTTTGTCAATTTAAAAAAAATACGCATCGTGCTGTGCTGTTTGTGTTTGCTTGAGTGCATTCGCGCGCTCTCGCTTTCTCCACTTTACAATTTTTTTGTTATTATTTATCTATTCCTGAGTGTTTATCTTAATTTTTATTTGTTTATTTAAATGAAGTCGACCAGTTGCCTGCCCTTCCTTCCATTATCCGTCACCGAGACAAACTGAACAAAGTTCTGAGGTCGACCTTGTAAAGATAAGGATTCAGGTCTGTCTGCTGTTTACCTTTGCTCCTGCGCGCACTGCCCTTCTCTCCACATTTATGTGTTTGTTTGTTTGTCTATCTAATCTTTTGGGTTTTTATTTCTAATGAGGTCCACCAGTTGTCTATTTATTCTTTTTTTTACTACGCATCAAGCTGCGCTGCTTGTCTTTGCTCCTGTGTGCTCGCGCACTCTCGCCTTTACCACTTATTTTTATTTTTGATTTATTTTTGATTTATTTTGTCAATTTAAAAAAAAATACGCATCGTGCTGTGCTGTTTGTGTTTGCTTGAGTGCATTCGCGCGCTCTCGCTTTTTTCACTTTACAATTTTTTGTTATTATTTATCTATTCCTGAGAGTTTATCTTATTTTTTATTTGTTTATTTAAATGAAGTCGACCAGTTGCCTGCCCTTCCTTCCATTATCCGTCACCGAGACAAAGTGAACAAAGTTCTGAGGTCGACCTTGTAAAGATAAGGATTCAGGTCTGTCTGCTGTTTACCTTTGCTCCTGCGCGCACTGCCCTTCTCTCCACATTTATGTGTTTGTTTGTTTGTCTATCTAATCTTTTGGGTTTTTATTTCTAATGAGGTCCACCAGTTGTCTATTTATTATTTTTTTTACTACGCATCAAGCTGCGCTGCTTGTCTTTGCTCCTGTGTGCTCGCGCACTCTCGCCTTTACCACTTATTTTTATTTTTGATTTATTTTTGATTTATTTTGTCAATTTAAAAAAAATACGCATCGTGCTGTGCTGTTTGTGTTTGCTTGAGTGCATTCGCGCGCTCTCGCTTTCTCCACTTTACAATTTTTTTGTTATTATTTATCGATTCCTGAGAGTTTATCTTATTTTTTATTTGTTTATTTAAATGAAGTCGACCAGTTGCCTGCCCTTCCTTCCATTATCCGTCACCGAGACAAACTGAACAAAGTTCTGAGGTCGACCTTGTAAAGATAAGGATTCAGGTCTGTCTGCTGTTTACCTTTGCTCCTGCGCGCACTGCCCTTCTCTCCACATTTATGTGTTTGTTTGTTTGTCTATCTAACCTTTTGGGTTTTTATTTCTAATGAGGTCGACCAGTTGTCTATTTATTATTTTTTTTACTACGCATCAAGCTGCGCTGCTTGTCCTTGCTCCTGTGTGCGCGCGCACTCTAGAGTTCTCCACTTATTTTTATTTTTGATTTATTTTTGATTTATTTTGTCAATTTAAAAAAATACGCATCGTGCTGTGCTGTTTGTGTTTGCTTGAGTGCATTCGCGCGCTCTCGCTTTCTCCACTTTACAAATTTTTTGTTATTATTTATCTATTCCTGAGTGTTTATCTTAATTTTTATTTGTTTATTTAAATGAAGTCGACCAGTTGCCTGCCCTTCCTTCCATTATCCGTCACCGAGACAAACTGAACAAAGTTCTGAGGTCGACCTTGTAAAGATAAGGATTCAGGTCTGTCTGCTGTTTACCTTTGCTCCTGCGCGCACTGCCCTTCTCTCCACATTTATGTGTTTGTTTGTTTGTCTATCTAATCTTTTGGGTTTTTATTTCTAATGAGGTCCACCAGTTGTCTATTTATTCTTTTTTTTACTACGCATCAAGCTGCGCTGCTTGTCTTTGCTCCTGTGTGCTCGCGCACTCTCGCCTTTACCACTTATTTTTATTTTTGATTTATTTTTGATTTATTTTGTCAATTTAAAAAAAAATACGCATCGTGCTGTGCTGTTTGTGTTTGCTTGAGTGCATTCGCGCGCTCTCGCTTTTTCCACTTTACAATTTTTTTGTTATTATTTATCTATTCCTGAGAGTTTATCTTATTTTTTATTTGTTTATTTAAATGAAGTCGACCAGTTGCCTGCCCTTCCTTCCATTATCCGTCACCGAGACAAACTGAACAAAGTTCTGAGGTCGACCTTGTAAAGATAAGGATTCAGGTCTGTCTGCTGTTTACCTTTGCTCCTGCACGCACTGCCCTTCTCTCCACATTTATGTGTTTGTTTGTTTGTCTATCTAATCTTTTGGGTTTTTATTTCTAATGAGGTCGACCAGTTGTCTATTTATTATTTTTTTTTACTACGCATCAAGCTGCGCTGCTTGTCTTTGCTCCTGTGTGCTCGCGCACTCTCGAGTTTTCCACTTATTTTTATTTTTGATTTATTTTTGATTTATTTTGTCAATTTAAAAAAATACGCATCGTGCTGTGCTGTTTGTGTTTGCTTGAGTGCATTCGCGCGCTCTCGCTTTCTCCACTTTACAATTTTTTTGTTATAATTTATCTATTCCTGAGAGTGTATCTTATTTTTTATTTGTTTATTTAAATGAAGTCGACCAGTTGCCTGCCCTTCCTTCCATTATCCGTCACGGAGACAAACTGAACAAAGTTCTGAGTTGACCTTGTAAAGATAAGGATTCAGGTCTGTCTGCTGTTTACCTTTGCTCCTGCGCGCACTGCCCTTCTCTCCACATTTATGTGTTTGTTGTTTGTCTATCTAATCTTTTGGGTTTTTATTTCTAATGAGGTCCACCAGTTGTCTATTTATTATTTTTTTTACTACGCATCAAGCTGCGCTGCTTGTCTTTCCTCCTGTGTGCTCGCGCACTCTCGCCTTTTCCACTTATTTTTAATTTTGATTTATTTTGTCAATTTTAAAAAAAAAATACGCATCGTGCTGTGCTGTTTGTGTTTGCTTGAGTCCATTCGCGCGCTCTCGCTTTCTCCACTTTACAATTTTTTTGTTATTATTTATCTATTCCTGAGAGTTTATCTTATTTTTTATTTGTTTATTTAAATGAGGTCGAACAGTTGCCTGCCCTTCCTTCCATTATCCGTCACCGAGACAAACTGAACAAATTCTGAGGTCGACCTTGTAAAGATAAGGATTCAGGTCTGTCTGCTGTTTACCTTTGCTCCTGCGCGCACTGCCCTTCTCTCCACATTTATGTGTTTGTTTGTTTGTCTATCTAATCTTTTGGGTTTTTATTTCTAATGTGGTCGACCAGTTGTCTATTTATTATTTTTTTTACTACGCATCAAGCTGCGCTGCTTGTCTTTGCTCCTGTGTGCTCGCGCACTCTCGCCTTTTCCACTTATTTTGATTTTTGATTTATTTTTGATTTATTTTGTCAATTTTAAAAAAAAAGTACGCATCGTGCTATGCTGTTTGTGTTTGCTTGAGTGCATTCGCGCGCTCTCGCTTTCTCCACTTTACAATTTTTTTGTTATTATTTATCTATTCCTGAGAGTTTATCTTATTTTTTATTGGTTTATTTAATGAAGTCGACCAGTTTCCTGCCCTTCCTTCCATTATCCGTCACCGAGACAAACTGAACAAAGTTCTGAGGTCGACCTTTAAAGATAAGGATTCAGGTCTGTCTGCTGTTTACCTTTGCTCCTGCGCGCACTGCCCTTCTCTCCACATTATGTGTTTGTTTGTTTGTCTATCTAATCTTTTGGGTTTTTATTTCTAATGAGGTCGACCAGTTGTCTATTTATTATTTTTTTTACTACGCATCAAGCTGCGCTGCTTGTCTTTCCTCCTGTGTGCTCGCGCACTCTCGCCTTTTCCACTTATTTTTCATTTTGATTTATTTTGTCAATTTAAAAAAAAAATACGCATCGTGCTGTGCTGTTTGTGTTTGCTTGAGTGCATTCGCGCCCTCTCGCTTTCTCCACTTTACAATTTTTTTGTTATTATTTATCTATTCCTGAGAGTTTATCTTATTTTATTTGTTTATTTAAATGAAGTCGACCAGTTGCCTGCCCTTCCTTTCCATTATCCGTCACCGAGAAAAACTGAACAAATTCTAAGGTCGACCTTGTAAAGATAAGGATTTAGGTCTGTCTGCTGTTTACCTTTGCTCCTGCGCGCACTTGCCCTTCTCTCCACATTTATGTGTTTGTTTTGTTTGTCTATCTAATCTTTTGGGTTTTTATTCTAATGTGGTCGACCAGTTGTCTATTTATTATTTTTTTACTACGCATCAAGCTGCGCTGCTTGTCTTTGCTCCTGTATGCTCGCGCACTCTCGCCTTTTCCACTTATTTTTATTTTTGATTTATTTTTGATTTATTTTGTCAATTTAAAAAAAAAGTACGCATCGTGCTGTGCTGTTTGTGTGCTTGAGTGCATTCGCGCGCTCTCGCTTTCTCCACTTACAAAATTTTTGTTATTATTTATCTATTCCTGAGAGTTTATCTTATTTTTTATTTGTTTATTAAATGAAGTCGACCAGTTGCCTGCCCTTCCTTCCATTATCCGTCACCGAGACAAACTGAAAAAAGTTCTGAGGTCGACCTTGTAAAGATAAGGATTCAGGTCTGTCTGCTGTTTACATTTGCTCCTGCGTGCACTGCCCTTCTCTCCACATTTATGTGTTTGTTTGTTTGTCTATCTAATCTTTTGGGTTTTTATTTCTAATGAGGTCCACCAGTTGTCTATTATTATTTTTTTTTACTACGCATCACGCTGCGCTGCTTGTCTTTGCTCCTGTGTGCTCGCGCACTCTCGAGTTTTCCACTTATTTTTATTTTTGATTTATTTTTGATTTATTTGTCAATTTAAAAAAAATACGCATCGTGCTGTGCTGTTTGTGTTTGCTTGAGTGCATTCGCGCGCTCTCGCTTTCTCCACTATACAATTTTTTTGTTATTATTTATCTATTCCTGAGTGTTTATCTTAATTTTATTGTGTTATTTAAATGAAGTCGACCAGTTGCCTGCCCTTCCTTCCAATATCAGTCACCGAGACAAACTGAACAAAGTTCTGAGGGTCGACCTTGTAAAGATAAGGATTCAGGTCTGTCTGCTGTTTACCTTTGCTCCTGCGCGCACTGCCCTTCTCTGCACATTTATGTGTTTGTTTGTTTGTCTATCTAATCTTTTTGGTTTTTATTTCTAATGAGGTCGACCCGTTGTCTATTTATTATTTTTTTTACTACGCATCAAGCTGTGCTGGTTGTCTTTGCTCCTGTGTGCTCGCGCACCTCCTCGGCCTTTTCCACTTATTTTTATTTTTTGATTTATTTTGTCAATTTAAAAAAAATACGCATCGTGCTGTGCTGTTTGTGTTTGCTTGAGTGCATTCGCGCGCTCTCGCTTTTCTCCACTTTACAATTTTTTTTGTTATTATTTATCTATTCCTGAGAGTTTATCTTATTTTTTATTTGTTTATTTAAATGAAGTCGACCAGTTGCCTGCCCTTCCTTCCATTATCCGTCACCGAAACAAACTGAACAAAGTTCTGAGGTCGACCTTGTAAAGATAAGGATTCAGGTCTGTCTGCTGTTTACCTTTGCTCCTGCGCGCACTGCCCTTCTCTCCACATTTATGTGTTTGTTTGTTTGTCTATCTAATCTTTTGGGTTTTTATTTCTAATGAGGTCGACCAGTTTGTCTATTTGTTATTTTTTTTACTACGCATCAAGCTGCGCTACTTGTCTTTGCTCCTGTGTGCTCGCGCACTCTCGCCTTTTCACTTATTTTTATTTTTGATTTATTTTTGATTTATTTTGTCAATTTAAAAAAATATACGCATCGTGCTGTGATGTTTGTGTTTGCTTGAGTGCATTCGCGCGCTCTCGCTTTCTCCACTTTACAATTTTTTGTTATTATTTATCTATTCCTGAGAGTTTATCTTATTTTATATTTGTTTATTTAAATGAAGTCGACCAGTTGCCTACCCTTCCTTCCATTATCCGTCACCGAGAAAAACTGAAACAAAGTTCTGAGGTCGACCTTGTAAAGATAAGGATTCAGGTCTGTCTGCTGTTTACCTTTGCTCCTGCGCGCACTGCCCTTCTCTCCACATTTATGTGTTTGTTTGTTTGTCTATCTAATCTTTTTGGGTTTTTATTTCTAATGAGGTCCACCAGTTGTCTATTTATTCTTTTTTTTACTACGCATCAAGCTGCGCTTGCTTGTCTTTGCTCCTGTGTGCTCCGCGCACTCTCGCCTTTACCACTTATTTTTATTTTTGATTTAATTTTGATTTTATTTTGTCAATTTAAAAAAAAATACGCATCGTGCTGTGCTGTTTGTGTTTGCTTGAGTGCATTCGCGCGCTCTCGCTTTTTTCACTTTACAATTTTTTTGTTATTATTTATCTATTCCTGAGAGTTTATCTTATTTTTTATTTGTTTATTTAAATGAAGTCGACCAGTTGCCTGCCCTTCCTTCCATTATCCGTCACCGAGACAAACTGAACAAAGTTCTGAGGTCGACCTTGTAAAGATAAGGATTCAGGTCTGTCTGCTGTTACCTTTGCTCCTGCGCGCACTGCCCTTCTCTCCACATTTATGTGTTTGTTTTGTTTGTCTATCAAATCTTTTGGGTTTTTATTTCTAATGAGGTCCACCAGTTGTCTATTTATTATTTTTTTTTACTACGCATCAAGCTGCGCTGCTTGTCTTTGCTCCTGTGTGCTCGCGCACTCTCGCCTTTACCACTTATTTTTATTTTTGATTTATTTTTGATTTATTTTGTCAATTTAAAAAAAATACGCATCGTGCTGTGCTGTTTGTGTTTGCTTGAGTGCATTCGCCGCGCTCTCGCTTTCTCCACTTTACAATTTTTTTGTTATTATTTATCGATTCCTGAGAGTTTATCTAATTTTTTATTTGTTTATTTAAATGAAGTCGACCAGTTGCCTGCCCTTCCTTCCATTATCCGTCACCGAGACAAACTGAACAAAGTTCTGAGGTCGACCTTGTAAAGATAAGGATTCAGTCTGTCTGCTGTTTACCTTTGCTCCTGCGCGCACTGCCCTTCTCTCTCCACATTATGTGTTTGTTTGTTTGTCTATCTAACCTTTTGGGTTTTTATTTTCTAATGAGGTCGACCAGTTGTCTATTTATTATTTTTTTTACTACGCATCAAGCTGCGCTGCTTGTCCTTGCTCCTGTGTGCGCGCGCACTCTAGAGTTCTCCACTTATTTTTATTTTTGATTTATTTTTTGATTTATTTTGTCAATTTAAAAAAATACGCATCGTGCTGTGCTGTTTGTGTTTGCTTGAGTGCATTCGCGCGCTCATCGCTTTCTCCACTTTACAAATTTTTTGTTATTATTTATCTATTCCTGAGTGTTTATCTTAATTTTTATTTGTTTATTTAAATGAAGTCGACCAGTTGCCTGCCCTTCCTTCATTATCCGTCACCGAGACAAACTGAAACAAAGTTCTGAGGTCGACCTTGTAAAGATAAGGATTCAGGTCTGTCTGCTGTTTACCTTTGCTCCTGCGCGCACTGCCCTTCTCTCCACATTTATGTGTTTGTTTGTTTGTCTATCTAATCTTTTGGGTTTTTATTTCTAATGAGGTCCACCAGTTGTCTATTTATTCTTTTTTTTACTACGCATCAAGCTGCGCTGCTTGTCTTTGCTCCTGTGTGCTCGCGCACTCTCGCCTTTTACCACTTATTTTTTATTTTTGATTTATTTTTGATTTATTTTGTCAATTTAAAAAAAAAATACGCATCGTGCTGTGCTGTTTGTGTTTGCTTGAGTGCATTCGCGCGGCTCTCGCTTTTTCCACTTTACAATTTTTTTGTTATTATTTATCTATTCCTGAGAGTTTATCTTATTTTTTATTTGTTTATTTAAATGAAGTCGACCAGTTGCCTGCCCTTCCTTCCATTATCCGTCACCGAGACAAACTGAACAAAGTTCTGAGGTCGACCTTGTAAAGATAAGGATTCAGGTGTGTCTGCAGTTTACCTTTGCTCCTGCGCGCACTGCCCTTCTCTCCACATTTATGTGTTTGTTTGTTTGTCTATCTAATCTTTTGGGTTTTTATTTCTAATGAGGTCGACCAGTTGTCTATTTATTATTTTTTTTACTACGCATCAAGCTGCGCTGCTTGTCTTGCTCCTGTGTGCTCGCGCACTCTCGAGTTTTTCCACTTATTTTTATTTTTGATTTATTTTTGATTTATTTTGTCAATTTAAAAAAATACGCATCGTGCTGTGCTTTTGTGTTTGCTTGAGTGCATTCGCGCGCTCTCTCGCCTTTCTCCACTTTACAATTTTTTTGTTATAATTTATCTATTCCTGAGAGTGTATCTTATTTTTTATTTGTTTATTTAATGAAGTCGACCAGTTTGCCTGCCCTTCCTTCCATTATCCGTCACGGAGACAAACTGAACAAAGTTCTGAGTTGGACCTTGTAAAGATAAGGATTCAGGTCTGTCTGCTGTTACCTTTGCTCCTGCGCGCCACTGCCCTTCTCTCCACATTTATGTGTTTGTTTGTTGTCTATCTAATCTTTTGGGTTTTTATTTCTAATGAGGTCCACCAGTTGTCCTATTTATTATTTTTTTTACTACGCATCAAGCTGCGCTGCTTGTCTTTCCTCCTGTGTGCTCGCGCACTCTCGCCTTTTCCACTTATTTTTAATTTTGATTTATTTTGTCAATTTTAAAAAAAAAATACGCATCGTGCTGTGCTGTTTGTGTTTGCTTGAGTCCATTCGCGCGCTCTTCCGCTTTCTCTCCACTTTACAATTTTTTTGTTATTATTTATCTATTCCTGAGAGTTTATCTTATTTTTTATTGTTTATTTAAATGAGGTCGAACAGTTGCCTGCCCTTCCTTCCATTATCCGTCACCGAGACAAACTGAACAAATTCTGAGGTCGACCTTGTAAAGATAAGGATTCCAGGTCTGTCTGCTGTTACCTTTGCTCCTGCGCGCACTGCCCTTCTCTCCACATTTATGTGTTTGTTTGTTTGTCTATCTAATCTTTTGGGTTTTTATTTCTAATGTGGTCGACCAGTTGTCTATTTATTATTTTTTTTACTACGCATCAAGCTGCGCTGCTTGTCTTTGCTCCTGTGTGCTCGCGCACTCTCGCCTTTTCCACTTATTTTGATTTTTGAATTTATTTTTGATTTATTTTGTCAATTTTAAAAAAAAAAGTACGCATCGTGCTATGCTGTTTGTGTTTGCTTGAGTGCATTCGCGCGCTCTCGCTTTCTCCACTTTACAATTTTTTTGTTATTATTTATCTATTCCTGAGAGTTTATCTTATTTTTTATTGGTTTATTTTAATGAAGTCGACCAGTTTCCTGCCCTTCCTTCCATTATCCGTCACCGAGACAAACTGAACAAAGTTCTGAGGTCGACCTTTAAAGATAAGGATTCAGGTCTGTCTGCCTGTTTACCTTTGCTCCTGCGCGCCACTGCCCTTCTCTCCACATTTATGTGTTTGTTTTTGTTTGTCTAATCTAATCTTTTGGGTTTTTATTTCTAATGAGGTCGACAGTTGTCTATTTATTATTTTTTTACTACGCATCAAGCTGCGCTGCTTGTCTTTCCTCCTGTGTGCTCGCGCACTCTCGCCTTTTCCACTTATTTTTCATTTTGATTTATTTTGTCAATTTAAAAAAAAAATACGCATCGTGCTGTGCTGTTTGTGTTTGCTTGAGTGCATTCGCGCCCTCCTCGCTTTCCTCCACTTTACAATTTTTTTTGTTATTATTTATCTATTCCTGAGAGTTTATCTTATTTTTATTTGTTTATTTAAAATGAAGTCGACCAGTTGCCTGCCCTTCCTTCCATTATCCGTCACCGAGAAAAACTGAACAAATTCTAAGGTCGACCTTGTAAAGATAAGGATTTAGGTCTGTCCTGCTGTTTACCTTTGCTCCTGCGCGCACTGCCCTTCTCTCCACATTTATGTGTTTTGTTTGTTTGTCTATCTAATCTTTTGGGTTTTATTTCTAATGTGGTCGACCAGTTGTCTATTTATTATTTTTTTTTACTACGCATCAAGCTGCGCTGCTTGTCTTTGCTCCTGTATGCTCGCGCACTCTCGCCTTTTCCACTTATTTTTATTTTTGATTTATTTTTGATTTATTTTGTCAATTTAAAAAAAAAGTACGCATCGTGCTGTGCTGTTTGTGTGCTTGAGTGCATTCGCGCGCTCTCGCTTTCTCTCCACTTTACAAAATTTTTGTTATTATTTATCTATTCCTGAGAGTTTATCTTATTTTTTTATTTGTTTATTTAAATGAAGTCGACCAGTTGCCTGCCCTTCCTTCCATTATCCGTCACCGAGACAAACTGAAAAAAGTTCTGAGGTCGACCTTGTAAAGATAAGGATTCAGGTCTGTCTGCTGTTTACATTTGCTTCCTGCGTGCACTGCCCTTCTCTCCACATTTATGTGTTTGTTGTTTGTCTATCTAATCTTTTGGGTTTTTATTTCTAATGAGGTCCACCAGTTGTCTATTTATTATTTTTTTTACTACGCATCACGCTGCGCTGCTTGTCTTTGCTCCTGTGTGCTCGCGCACTCTCGAGTTTTCCACTTATTTTTATTTTTGATTTATTTTTGATTTATTTTGTCAATTTAAAAAAAATACGCATCGTGCTGTGCTGTTTGTGTTTGCTTGAGTGCATTCGCGCGCTCTCGCTTTCCTTCCACTATACAATTTTTTTGTTATTATTTATCTATTCCTGAGTGTTTATCTTAATTTTTATTTGTTTATTTAAATGAAGTCGACAGTTGCCTGCCCTTCCTTCCATTATCCGTCACCGAAGACAAACTGAACAAAGTTCTGAGGTCGACCTTGTAAAGATAAGGATTCAGGTCTGTCTGCTGTTTACCTTTGCTCCTGCGCGCACCTGCCCTTCTCTGCACATTTATGTGTTTGTTTGTTTGTCTATCTAATCTTTTTGGTTTTTATTTCTAATGAGGTCGACCGTTTGTCTATTTATTATTTTTTTTACTACGCATCAAGCTGTGCTGGTTGTCTTTGCTCCTGTGTGCTCGCGCACTCTCGCCTTTTCCACTTATTTTTATTTTTGATTTATTTTGTCAATTTAAAAAAAATACGCATCGTGCTGTGCTGTTTGTGTTTGCTTGAGTGCATTCGCGCGCTCTCGCTTTCTCCACTTTACAATTTTTTTGTTATTATTTATCTATTCCTGAGAGTTTATCTTATTTTTTATTTGTTTATTTAAATGAAGTCGACCAGTTGCCTGCCCTTCCTTCCATTATCCGTCACCGAAACAAACTGAACAAAGTTCTGAGGTCGACCTTGTAAAGATAAGGATTCAGGTCTGTCTGCTGTTTACCTTTGCTCCTGCGCGCACTGCCCTTCTCTCCACATTTATGTGTTTGTTTGTTTGTCTATCTAATCTTTTGGGTTTTTATTTCTAATGAGGTCGACCAGTTGTCTATTTGTTATTTTTTTTACTACGCATCAAGCTGCGCTACTTGTCTTTGCTCCTGTGTGCTCGCGCACTCTCGCCTTTCCACTTATTTTTATTTTTGATTTATTTTTGATTTTATTTTGTCAATTTAAAAAATATACGCATCGTGCTGTTGATGTTTGTGTTTGCTTGAGTGCATTCGCGCGCTCTCGCTTTCTCCACTTTACAATTTTTTGTTATTATTTATCTATTCCTGAGAGTTTATCTTATTTTTTATTTGTTTATTTAAATGAAGTCGACCAGTTGCCTACCCTTCCTTCCATTATCCGTCACCGAGACAAACTGAACAAAGTTCTGAGGTCGACCTTGTAAAGATAAGGATTGAGGTCTGTCTGCTCTTTACCTTTGCTCCTGCGCGCACTGCCCCTCTCTCCACATTTATGTGTTTGTTTGTTTGTCTATCTAATCTTTTGGGTTTTTATTTCTAATGAGGTCGACCAGTTGTCTATTTATTATTTTTTTACTACGCATCAAGCTGCGCTGCTTGTCTTTGCTCCTGTGTGCTCGCGCACTCTCGCCTTTTCCACTTATTTTTTATATTTGATTTATTTTGATTTATTTTGTCAATTTAAAAAAAAATACGCATCGTGCTGTGCTGTTTGTGTTTGCTTGAGTGCATCGCGCGCTCTCGCTTTCTCCACTTTACAATTTTTTTGTTATATTTATCTATTCCTGAGAGTTTATCTTATTTTATTTGTTTATTTAAATGAAGTCGACCAGTTGCCTGCCCTTCCTTCCATGATCCGTCACCGAGACAAACTGAACAAAGTTCTGAGGTCGACCTTGTAAAGATAAGGATTCAGGTCTGTCTGCTGTTTTACCTTTGCTCCTGCGCGCACTGCCCCTTCTCCTCCACATTTATGTGTTTGTTTGTTTGTCTATCTAATCTTTTGGGTTTTTATTTCTAATGAGGTCGACCAGTTGTCTATTTATTATTTTTTTTACTACGCATCAAGCTGCGCTGCTTGGTCTTTGCTCCTGTGTGCTCGCGCACTCTCGCCTTTTCCACTTATTTTTATTTTTGATTTATTTTGTCAATTTAAAAAAAATACGCATCGTGCTGTGCTGTTTGTGTTTGCTTGAGTGCATTCGCGCACTCTCGCTTTCTCCACTTACAATTTTTTGTTATTATTTATCTATTCCTGAGAGTTTATCTTATTTTTTATTTGTTTATTTAAATGAAGTCGACCAGTTGCCTGCCCTTCCTTCCATTATCCGTCACCGAGACAAACTGAACAAAGTTCTGAGGTCGACCTGGTAAAGATAAGGATTCAGGTCTGTCTGCTGTTTACCCTTTGCTCCTGCGCGCACTGCCCTTCTCTCCACATTTATGTGTTTGTTTGTTTTGTCTATCTAATCTTTTGGGTTTTTTATTTCTAATGAGGTTGACCAGTTGTCTATTTATTATTTTTTTTACTACGCATCAAGCTGCGCTGCTTGTCTTTGCTCCTCTGTGCTCGCGCACTCTCGCCTTTTCCACTTATTTGTTTTTGATTTATTTTTGATTTATTTTGTCAATTTAAAAAAAAAATACGGCCATCGTGCTGTGCTGTTTTGTGTTTGCTCGAGTGCATTCGCAGCGCTCTCGCTTTCTCCACTTTACAATTTTTTTGTTATTATTTATCTATTCCTGAGAGTTTATCTTATTTTTTATTTGTTTATTTAAATGAAGTCGACCAGTTGCCT
>NW_025958532.1:0-35800 GCF_023159225.1 Perognathus longimembris pacificus | reverse complement strand
TGGAAGGAAGGGCAGGCAACTGGTCGACTTCATTTAAATAAACAAATAAAAAATAAGATAAACTCTCAGGAATAGATAAATAATACCAAAAATATTGTAAAGTGGAGAAAGCGAGAGCGCGCGAATGCACTCAAGCAAACACAAACAGCACAGCACGATGCGTATTTTTTTTTAAATTGACAAAATAAATCAAAAATAAATCAAAAATAAAAATAAGTGGAAAAGGCGAGAGTGCGCGAGCACACAGGAGCAAAGACAAGCAGCGCAGCTTGATGCGTAGTAAAAGAAATAATAAATAGACAACTGGTCGCCTCATTAGAAATAAAAACCCAAAAGATTAGATAGACAAACAAACAAACACATAAATGTGGAGAGAAGGGCAGTGCGCGCAGTAGCAAAGGTAAACAGCAGACAGACCTGAATCCTTTTCTTTACAAGGTCGACCTCAGAACTTTGTTCAGTTTGTCTCGGTGACGGATAATGGAAGGAAGGGCAGGCAACTGGTCGACTTCATTTAAATAAACAAATTAAATATAAGATAAACTCTCAGGAATAGATAAATAATAACAAAAAAATTGTAAAGTGGAGAAAGGGAGAGCGCGCGAATGCACTCACGCAAACACAAACAGCACAGCACGATGCGTATTTTTTTTTTAAATTGACAAAATAAATCAAAAATAAAAATCAGTGGAAAAGGCGAGAGTGCGCGAGCACACAGGAGCAAAGACAAGCAGCGCAGCTTGATGCGTAGTAAAAAAAATAATAAATAGACAACTGGTCGACCTCATTAGAAATAAAAACCCAAAAGATTAGATAGACAAACAAACAAACACATAAATGTGGAGAGAAGGGCAGTGCGCGCAGGAGCAAAGGTAAACAGCCGACAGACCTGAATCCTTATCTTTACAAGGTCGACCTCAGAACTTTGTTCAGTTTGTCTCGGTGACGGATAATGGAAGGAAGGGCAGGCAACTGGTCGACTTCATTTAAATAAACAAATAAAAAATAAGATAAACTCTCAGGAATAGATAAATAATAACAAAAAATTGTAAAGTGGAGAAAGCGAGAGCGCGCGAATGCACTCAAGCAAACACAAACAGCACAGCACGATGCGTATTTTTTTGTTAAAATTGACAAAATAAATCCAAAATAAATCAAAAATAAAAATAAGTGGAAAAGGCGAGAGTGCGCGAGCACACAGGAGCAAAGACAAGCAGCGCAGCTTGATGCGTAGTAAAAAAATAATAAATAGACAACTTGTCGACCTCATTAGAAATAAAAACCCAAAAGATTAGATAGACAAACAAACAAACACATAAATGTGGAGAGAAGGGCAGTGCGCGCAGGAGCAAAGGTAAACAGCAGACAGACCTGAATCCTTATCTTTACAAGGTCGACCTCAGAACGTTGTTCAGTTTGTCTCGGTGAGGGATAATGGAAGGAAGTGCAGGCAACTGGTCGACTTCATTTAAATAAACAAATATAAAATAAGATAAACTCTCAGGAATAGATAAATAATAACAAAAAATTGTAAAGTGGAGAAAGCGAGAGCGCGCGAATGCACTCAAGCAAACACAAACAGCACAGCACGATGCGTATTTTTTTGTTAAAATTGACAACATAAATCAAAAATAAAAATAAGTGGAAAAGGCGAGAGTGCGCGAGCACACAGGAGCAAAGACAAGCAGCGCAGCTTGATGCGTAGTAAAAAAAATAATAAATAGACAACTGGTCGACCTCGTTAGAAATAAAAACCCAAAAGATTAGATAGACAAACAAACAAACACATAAATGTGGAGAGAAGGGCAGTGCGCGCAGGAGCAAAGGTAAACAGCAGACAGACCTGAATCCTTATCTTTACAAGGTCGACCTCAGAACTTTGTTCAGTTTGTCTTGGTGACCGATAATGGAAGGAAGGGCAGGCAACTGGTCGACTTCATTTAAATAAACAAATAAAAAATAAGATAAACTCTCTGGAATAGATAAATAATAACAAAAAAATTGTAAAGTGGAGAAAGCCAGAGCGCGCGAATGCACTCAAGCAAACACAAACAGCACAGCACGATGCGTATTTTTTTTTAAAATTGACAGAATAAATCAAAAATAAATCAAAAATAAAAATAAGTGGAAAAGGCGAGAGTACGCGAGCACACAGGAGCAAACACAAGCAGCGCAGCTTGATGCGTAGTAAAAAAAATAATAAATAGACAACTGGTCGACCTCATTAGAAATAAAAACCCAAAAGATTAGATAGACAAACAAACAAACACATAAATGTGGAGAGAAGGGCAGTGAGCGCAGGAGCAAAGGTAAACAGCAGACAGACCTGAATCCTTATCTTTACAAGGTCGACCTCAGAATTTTGTTCAGTTTGTCTCGGTGACGGATAATGGAAGGAAGGGCAGGCAACTGGTCGACTTCATTTCAATAAACAAATAAAAAATAAGATAAACTCTCAGGAATAGATAAATAATAACAAAAAATTGTAAAGTGGAGAAAGCGAGAGCGCGCGAATGCACTCAAGCAAACACAAACAGCACAGCACGATGCGTATTTTTTTTTAAATTGACAGAATAAATCAAAAATAAATAAAAAATAAAAATAAGTGGAAAAGGCGAGAGTGCGCGAGCACACAGGAGCAAACACAAGCAGCGCAGCTTGATGCGTAGTAAAAAAAATAATACATAGACAACTGGTCGACCTCATTAGAAATAAAAACCCAAAAGATTAGATAGACAAACAAACAAACACATAAATGTGGAGAGAAGGGCAGTGCGCGCAGGAGCAAAGGTAAACAGCAGACAGACCTGAATCCTTATCTTTACAAGGTCGACCTCAGAACTTTGTTCAGTTTGTCTCGGTGACGGATAATGGAAGGAAGGGCAGGGAACTGGTCGACTTCATTTAAATAAACAAATAAAAAATAAGATAAACTCTCAGGAATAGATAAATAATAACAAAAAAATTGTAAAGTGGAGAAAGCGAGAGCGCGCGAATGCACTGAAGCAAACACAAACAGCACAGCACGATGCGTATTTTTTTTTAAAAATTGACAAAATAAATCAAAAATAAATCAAAAATAAAAATAAGTGGAAAAGGCGAGAGTGCGCGAGGACACAGGAGCAAAGACAAGAAGCGCAGCTTGATGCGTAGTAAAAAAAATAATCAATAGACAACTGGTCGACCTCATTAGAAATAGAAACCCAAAAGATTAGATAGAGAAAACAAACAAACACATAAATGTGGAGAGAAGGACAGTGCGGGCAGGAGCAAAGGTAAACAGCAGACAGACCTGAATCTTTATCTTTACAAGGTCGACCTCAGAACTTTGTTCAGTTTGTCTCGGTGACGGATAATGGAAGGAAGGGCAGGCAACTGGTCGACTTCATTTAAATAAACAAATAAAAAATAAGATAAACTCTCAGGAATAGATAAATAATAACAAAAAAATTGTAAAGTGGAGAAAGCGAGAGCGCGCGAATGCACTCAAGCAAACACAAACAGCACAGCACGATGCGTATTTTTTTTAAATTGACAAAATAAATCAAAAATAAATCAAAAATAAAAAAAAGTGGAAAAGGCGAGAGTGCGCGAGCACACAGTAGCAAAGACAAGCAGCGCAGCTTGATGCGTAGTAAAAAAAATAATAAATAGACAACTGGTCGACCTCATTAGAAATAAAAACCCAAAAGATTAGATAGACAAACAAACAAACACATAAATGTGGAGGGAAGGGCAGTGCGCGCAGGAGCAAAGGTAAACAGCAGACAGACCTGAATCCTTTTCTTTACAAGGTCGACCTCAGAACTTTGTTCAGTTTGTCTCGGTGACGGATAATGGAAGGAAGGGCAGGCAACTGGTCGACTTCATTTAAATAAACAAATAAAAAATAAGATAAACTCTCTGGAATAGATAAATAATAACAAAAAATTGTAAAGTGGAGAAAGCGAGAGCGTGCGAATGCACTCAAGCAAACACAAACAGCACAGCACGATGCGTATTTTTTTTTAAATTGACAAAATAAATCAAAAATAAAAATAAGTGGAAAAGGCGAGAGTGCGCGAGCACACAGGAGCAAAGACAAGCAGCGCAGCTTGATGCGTAGTAAAAAAAATAATAAATAGACAACTGGTCGACCTCATTAGAAATAAAAACCCAAAAGATTAGATATACAAACAAACAAACACATAAATGTGGAGAGAAGGGCAGTGCGCGCAGGAGCAAAGGTAAACAGCAGACAGACCTGAATCCTTATCCTTACAAGGTCGAACTCAGAACTTTGTTCAGTTTGTCTCGGTGACGGATAATGGAAGGAAGGGCAGGCAACTGGTCCACTTCATTTAAATAAACAAATAAAAAATAAGATAAACTCTCAGGAATAGATAAATAATAACAAAAAAATTGTAAAGTGGAGAAAGCGAGAGCGCGCGAATGCACTCACGCAAACACAAACAGCACAGCACGATGCGTATTTTTTTTAAATTGACAAAATAAATCAAAAATAAATCAAAAATTAAAATAAGTGGAAAAGGCGAGAGTGCGCGAGCACACAGGAGCAAAGACAAGCAGCGCAGCTTGATGCGTAGTAAAAAAAATAATAAATAGACAACTGGTCGACCTCATTAGAAATAAAAACCCAAAAGATTAGATAGACAAACAAACAAACACATAAATGTGGAGAGAAGGGCAGTGCGCGCAGGAGCAAAGGTAAACAGCAGACAGACCTGAATCCTGACCTTTACAAGGTCGACCTCAGAACTTTGTTCAGTTTGTCTCGGTGACGGATAATGGAAGGAAGGGCAGGCAACTGGTCGACGTCATTTAAATAAACAAATAAAAAATAAGATAAACTCTCAGGAATAGTATATAATAACAAAATTTGTAAAGTGGAGAAAGCTAGAGCGCGCGAATACACTCAAGCAAACACAAACAGCACAGCACGATGCGTATTTTTTTGTTAAAATTGACAAAATAAATCAAAAATAAAATTAAGTGGAAAAGGCGAGAGTGCGCGAGCACACAGGAGCAAAGACAAGCAGCGCAGCTTGATGCGTAGTAAAAAAATTAATAAATAGACAACTGGTCGACCTCATTAGAAATAAAAACCCAAAAGATTAGATAGACAAACAAACAAACACATAAATGTGGAGAGAAGGGCAGTGCGCGCAGGAGCAAAGGTAAACAGCAGACAGACCTGAATCCTTATCTTTACAAGGTCGACCTCAGAACTTTGTTCAGTTTGTCTCGGTGACGGATAATGGAAGGAAGGGCAGGCAACTGGTCGACGTCATTTAAATAAACAAATAAAAAATAAGATAAACTCTCAGGAATAGTATATAATAACAAAATTTGTAAAGTGGAGAAAGCTAGAGCGCGCGAATACACTCAAGCAAACACAAACAGCACAGCACGATGCGTATTTTTTTGTTAAAATTGACAAAATAAATCAAAAATAAATCAAAAATAAAAATAAGTGCAAAAGGCGAGAGTGCGCGAGCACACAGGAGCAAAGACAAGCAGCGCAGCTTGATGCGTAGTAAAAAAAATAATAAATAGACAACTGGTCGACCTCATTAGAAATAAAAACCCAAAAGATTAGATAGACAAACAAACAAACACATAAATGTGGAGAGAAGTGCAGTGAGCGCAGGAGCAAAGGTAAACAGCAGACAGACCTGAATCCTTACCTTTACAAGGTCGACCTCAGAACTTTGTTCAGTTTGTCTCGGTGACGGATAATGGACGGAAGGGCAGGCAACTGGTCGACTTCATTTAAATAATCAAATAAAAAATAAGATAAACTCTCAGGAATAGATAAATAATAACAAAAAAATTGTAAAGTGGAGAAAGCGAGAGCGCGGGAATGCTCTCAAGCAAACACAAACAGCACAGCACGATGCGTATTTTTTTTTAAATTGACAAAATAAATCAAAAATAAAAATAAGTGGAAAAGGCGAGTGTGCGCGAGCACACAGGAGCAAAGACAAGCAGCGCAGCTTGATGCGTACTAAAAAAAATAATAAAAAGACAACTGGTCGACCTCATTAGAAATAAAAACCCAAAAGATTAGAAAGACAAACAAACAAACACATAAATGTGGAGAGAAGGGCAGTGCGCGCAGGAGCAAAGGTAAACAGCAGACAGACCTGAATCCTTATCATTACAAGGTCGACCTCAGAACTTTGTTCAGTTTGTCTCGGTGACGGATAATGGAAGGTAGGGCAGGCAACTGGTCGACTTCATTTAAATAAACAAATAAAAATTAAGATAAACTCTCAGGAATAGATAAATAATAACAAAAAAATTGTAAAGTGGAGAAAGCGAGAGCACGCGAATGCACTCAAGCAAACACAAACAGCACAGCACGATGCGTATTTTTTTTAAAATTGACAAAATAAATCAAAAATAAATCAAAAATAAAAATAAGTGGAAAAGGCGAGAGTGCGCGAGCACACAGGAGCAAAGACAAGCAGCGCAGCTTGATGCATAGTAAAAAAATAATAAATAGACAACTGGTCGACCTCTTTAGAAATAAAAACCCAAAAGATTAGATAGACAAACAAACACATAAATGTGGAGAGAAGTGCAGTGCGCGCAGGAGCAAAGGTAAACAGAAGACAGACCTGAATCCTTATCTTTACAAGGTCGACCTCAGAACTTTATTCAGTTTGTCTCGGTGACGGATAATGGAAGGAAGGGCAGGCAACTGGTCGACTTCATTTAAATAAACAAATAAAAATAAGATAAACTCTCAGGAATAGATAAATAATAACAAAAAAATTGTAAAGTGGAGAAAGCGACAGCGCGCGAATGCACTCACGCAAACACAAACAGCACAGCACGATGCGTATTTTTTTTTTAAATTTACAAAATAAATCAAAAATAAATCAAAAATAAAAATAAGTGGAAAAGGAGAGAGTGCGTGAGCACACAGGAGCAAAGACAAGCAGCGCAGCATGATGCGTAGTAAAAAAAAAATTAAATAGACAACTGGTCGACCTCATTAGAAATAAAAACCCAAAAGATTAGATAGACAAACAAACAAACACATAAATGTGGAGAGAAGGGCAGTGCGCGCAGGAGCAAAGGTAAAGAGCACACAGACCTGAATCCTTATCTTTACAAGGTCGACCTCAGAACTTTGTTCAGTTTGTCTCGGTGACGGATAATGGAAGGAAGGGCAGGCAACTGGTCGACTTCATTTAAATAAACAAATAAAAATTAAGATAAACTCTCAGGAATAGATAAATAATAACAAAAAAATTGTAAAGTGGAGAAAGCGAGAGCGCGCGAATGCACTCAAGCAAACACAAACAGCACAGCACGATGCGTATTTTTTTTTAAATTGACAAAATAAATCAAAAATAAAAATAAGTGGAAAAGGCGAGAGTGCGCGAGCACACAGGAGCAAAGACAAGCAGCGCAGCTTGATGCGTAGTAAAAAAAATAATAAATAGACAACTTGTCGACCTCATTAGAAATAAAAACCCAAAAGATTAGATAGACAAACAAACAAACACATAAATGTGGAGAGAAGGGCAGTGCGCGCAGGAGCAAAGGTAAACAGCAGACAGACCTGAATCCTTATCTTTACAAGGTCGACCTCAGAACTTTGTTCAGTTTGTCTCGGTGACGGATAATGGAAGGCAGGGCAGGCAACTGGTCGACTTCATTTAAATAAACAAATAAAAATAAGATAAACTCTCAGGAACAGATAAATAATAACAAAAAATTGTAAAGTGGAGAAAGCGAGAGCGCGCGAATGCACTCAAGCAAACACAAACAGGACAGCACGATGTGTATTTTTTTTTAAATTGACAAAATAAATCAAAAATAAATCAAAAATAAAATAAGTGGAAAAGGCGAGAGTGCGCGAGCACACAGGAGCAAAGACAAGCAGCGCAGCTTGATGCGAAGTAAAAAAAATAATAAATAGACAACTGGTCGACCTCATTAGAAATAAAAACCCAAAAGATTAGATAGACAAACAAACAAACACATAAATGTGGAGAGAAGGGCAGTGCGCGCAGGAGCAAAGGTAAACAGCAGACAGATCTGAATCCTTATCTTTACAAGGTCGACCTCAGAACTTTGTTCAGTTTGTCTCGGTGACGGATAATGGAAGGAAGGGCAGGCAACTGGTCGACTTCATTTAAATAAACAAATATAAAATAAGATAAACTCTCAGGAATAGATAAATAATAACAAAAAATTGTAAAGTGGAGAAAGCGAGAGCGCGCGAATGCACTCAAGCAAACACAAACAGCACAGCACGATGCGTATTTTTTTGTTAAAATTGACAACATAAATCAAAAATAAAAATAAGTGGAAAAGGCGAGAGTGCGCGAGCACACAGGAGCAAAGACAAGCAGCGCAGCTTGATGCGTAGTAAAAAAAATAATAAATAGACAACTGGTCGACCTCGTTAGAAATAAAAACCCAAAAGATTAGATAGACAAACAAACAAACACATAAATGTGGAGAGAAGGGCAGTGCGCGCAGGAGCAAAGGTAAACAGCAGACAGACCTGAATCCTTATCTTTACAAGGTCGACCTCAGAACTTTGTTCAGTTTGTCTTGGTGACCGATAATGGAAGGAAGGGCAGGCAACTGGTCGACTTCATTTAAATAAACAAATAAAAAATAAGATAAACTCTCTGGAATAGATAAATAATAACAAAAAAATTGTAAAGTGGAGAAAGCCAGAGCGCGCGAATGCACTCAAGCAAACACAAACAGCACAGCACGATGCGTATTTTTTTTTTAAATTGACAGAATAAATCAAAAATAAATCAAAAATAAAAATAAGTGGAAAAGGCGAGAGTACGCGAGCACACAGGAGCAAACACAAGCAGCGCAGCTTGATGCGTAGTAAAAAAAATAATAAATAGACAACTGGTCGACCTCATTAGAAATAAAAACCCAAAAGATTAGATAGACAAACAAACAAACACATAAATGTGGAGAGAAGGGCAGTGAGCGCAGGAGCAAAGGTAAACAGCAGACAGACCTGAATCCTTATCTTTACAAGGTCGACCTCAGAATTTTGTTCAGTTTGTCTCGGTGACGGATAATGGAAGGAAGGGCAGGCAACTGGTCGACTTCATTTCAATAAACAAATAAAAAATAAGATAAACTCTCAGGAATAGATAAATAATAACAAAAAATTGTAAAGTGGAGAAAGCGAGAGCGCGCGAATGCACTCAAGCAAACACAAACAGCACAGCACGATGCGTATTTTTTTTTAAATTGACAGAATAAATCAAAAATAAATAAAAATAAAAATAAGTGGAAAAGGCGAGAGTGCGCGAGCACACAGGAGCAAAGACAAGCAGCGCAGCTTGATGCGTAGTAAAAAAAATAATACATAGACAACTGGTCGACCTCATTAGAAATAAAAACCCAAAAGATTAGATAGACAAACAAACAAACACATAAATGTGGAGAGAAGGGCAGTGCGCGCAGGAGCAAAGGTAAACAGCAGACAGACCTGAATCCTTATCTTTACAAGGTCGACCTCAGAACTTTGTTCAGTTTGTCTCGGTGACGGATAATGGAAGGAAGGGCAGGCAACTGGTCGACTTCATTTAAATAAACAAATAAAAAATAAGATAAACTCTCAGGAATAGATAAATAATAACAAAAAAATTGTAAAGTGGAGAAAGCGAGAGCGCGCGAATGCACTGAAGCAAACACAAACAGCACAGCACGATGCGTATTTTTTTTTAAAAATTGACAAAATAAATCAAAAATAAATCAAAAATAAAAATAAGTGGAAAAGGCGAGAGTGCGCGAGGACACAGGAGCAAAGACAAGAAGCGCAGCTTGATGCGTAGTAAAAAAAATAATCAATAGACAACTGGTCGACCTCATTAGAAATAGAAACCCAAAAGATTAGATAGAGAAAACAAACAAACACATAAATGTGGAGAGAAGGACAGTGCGGGCAGGAGCAAAGGTAAACAGCAGACAGACCTGAATCCTTATCTTTACAAGGTCGACCTCAGAACTTTGTTCAGTTTGTCTCGGTGACGGATAATGGAAGGAAGGGCAGGCAACTGGTCGACTTCATTTAAATAAACAAATAAAAAATAAGATAAACTCTCAGGAATAGATAAATAATAACAAAAAAATTGTAAAGTGGAGAAAGCGAGAGCGCGCGAATGCACTCCAGCAAACACAAACAGCACAGCACGATGCGTATTTTTTTTTAAATTGACAAAATAAATCAAAATAAATCAAAAATAAAAAAAAGTGGAAAAGGCGAGAGTGCGCGAGCACACAGTAGCAAAGACAAGCAGCGCAGCTTGATGCGTAGTAAAAAAAATAATAAATAGACAACTGGTCGACCTCATTAGAAATAAAAACCCAAAAGATTAGATAGACAAACAAACAAACACATAAATGTGGAGGGAAGGGCAGTGCGCGCAGGAGCAAAGGTAAACAGCAGACAGACCTGAATCCTTTTCTTACAAGGTCGACCTCAGAACTTTGTTCAGTTTGTCTCGGTGACGGATAATGGAAGGAAGGGCAGGCAACTGGTCGACTTCATTTAAATAAACAAATAAAAAATAAGATAAACTCTCTGGAATAGATAAATAATAACAAAAAATTGTGAAGTGGAGAAAGCGAGAGCGTGCGAATGCACTCAAGCAAACACAAACAGCACAGCACGATGCGTATTTTTTTTTAAATTGACAAAATAAATCAAAAATAAAAATAAGTGGAAAAGGCGAGAGTGCGCGAGCACACAGGAGCAAAGACAAGCAGCGCAGCTTGATGCGTAGTAAAAAAAATAATAAATAGACAACTGGTCGACCTCATTAGAAATAAAAACCCAAAAGATTAGATAGACAAACAAACAAACACATAAATGTGGAGAGAAGGGCAGTGCGCGCAGGAGCAAAGGTAAACAGCAGACAGACCTGAATCCTTATCCTTACAAGGTCGAACTCAGAACTTTGTTCAGTTTGTCTCGGTGACGGATAATGGAAGGAAGGGCAGGCAACTGGTCCACTTCATTTAAATAAACAAATAAAAAATAAGATAAACTCTCAGGAATAGATAAATAATAACAAAAAAATTGTAAAGTGGAGAAAGCGAGAGCGCGCGAATGCACTCACGCAAACACAAACAGCACAGCACGATGCGTATTTTTTTTAAATTGACAAAATAAATCAAAAATAAATCAAAAATTAAAATAAGTGGAAAAGGCGAGAGTGCGCGAGCACACAGGAGCAAAGACAAGCAGCGCAGCTTGATGCGTAGTAAAAAAAATAATAAATAGACAACTGGTCGACCTCATTAGAAATAAAAACCCAAAAGATTAGATAGACAAACAAACAAACACATAAATGTGGAGAGAAGGGCAGTGCGCGCAGGAGCAAAGGTAAACAGCAGACAGACCTGAATCCTGACCTTTACAAGGTCGACCTCAGAACTTTGTTCAGTTTGTCTCGGTGACGGATAATGGAAGGAAGGGCAGGCAACTGGTCGACGTCATTTAAATAAACAAATAAAAAATAAGATAAACTCTCAGGAATAGTATATAATAACAAAATTTGTAAAGTGGAGAAAGCTAGAGCGCGCGAATACACTCAAGCAAACACAAACAGCACAGCACGATGCGTATTTTTTTGTTAAAATTGACAAAATAAATCAAAAATAAAATTAAGTGGAAAAGGCGAGAGTGCGCGAGCACACAGGAGCAAAGACAAGCAGCGCAGCTTGATGCGTAGTAAAAAAATTAATAAATAGACAACTGGTCGACCTCATTAGAAATAAAAACCCAAAAGATTAGATAGACAAACAAACAAACACATAAATGTGGAGAGAAGGGCAGTGCGCGCAGGAGCAAAGGTAAACAGCAGACAGACCTGAATCCTTATCTTTACAAGGTCGACCTCAGAACTTTGTTCAGTTTGTCTCGGTGACGGATAATGGAAGGAAGGGCAGGCAACTGGTCGACGTCATTTAAATAAACAAATAAAAAATAAGATAAACTCTCAGGAATAGTATATAATAACAAAATTTGTAAAGTGGAGAAAGCTAGAGCGCGCGAATACACTCAAGCAAACACAAACAGCACAGCACGATGCGTATTTTTTTGTTAAAATTGACAAAATAAATCAAAAATAAATCAAAAATAAAAATAAGTGCAAAAGGCGAGAGTGCGCGAGCACACAGGAGCAAAGACAAGCAGCGCAGCTTGATGCGTAGTAAAAAAAATAATAAATAGACAACTGGTCGACCTCATTAGAAATAAAAACCCAAAAGATTAGATAGACAAACAAACAAACACATAAATGTGGAGAGAAGTGCAGTGAGCGCAGGAGCAAAGGTAAACAGCAGACAGACCTGAATCCTTACCTTTACAAGGTCGACCTCAGAACTTTGTTCAGTTTGTCTCGGTGACGGATAATGGACGGAAGGGCAGGCAACTGGTCGACTTCATTTAAATAATCAAATAAAAAATAAGATAAACTCTCAGGAATAGATAAATAATAACAAAAAAATTGTAAAGTGGAGAAAGCTAGAGCGCGGGAATGCTCTCAAGCAAACACAAACAGCACAGCACGATGCGTATTTTTTTTAAATTGACAAAATAAATCAAAAATAAAAATAAGTGGAAAAGGCGAGTGTGCGCGAGCACACAGGAGCAAAGACAAGCAGCGCAGCTTGATGCGTACTAAAAAAAATAATAAAAAGACAACTGGTCGACCTCATTAGAAATAAAAACCCAAAAGATTAGAAAGACAAACAAACAAACACATAAATGTGGAGAGAAGGGCAGTGCGCGCAGGAGCAAAGGTAAACAGCAGACAGACCTGAATCCTTATCATTACAAGGTCGACCTCAGAACTTTGTTCAGTTTGTCTCGGTGACGGATAATGGAAGGTAGGGCAGGCAACTGGTCGACTTCATTTAAATAAACAAATAAAAATTAAGATAAACTCTCAGGAATAGATAAATAATAACAAAAAAATTGTAAAGTGGAGAAAGCGAGAGCACGCGAATGCACTCAAGCAAACACAAACAGCACAGCACGATGCGTATTTTTTTTTTAAAATTGACAAAATAAATCAAAAATAAATCAAAAATAAAAATAAGTGGAAAAGGCGAGAGTGCGCGAGCACACAGGAGCAAAGACAAGCAGCGCAGCTTGATGCATAGTAAAAAAAATAATAAATAGACAACTGGTCGACCTCTTTAGAAATAAAAACCCAAAAGATTAGATAGACAAACAAACACATAAATGTGGAGAGAAGTGCAGTGCGCGCAGGAGCAAAGGTAAACAGAAGACAGACCTGAATCCTTATCTTTACAAGGTCGACCTCAGAACTTTATTCAGTTTGTCTCGGTGACGGATAATGGAAGGAAGGGCAGGCAACTGGTCGACTTCATTTAAATAAACAAATAAAAAATAAGATAAACTCTCAGGAATAGATAAAGAATAACAAAAAAATTGTAAAGTGGAGAAAGCGACAGCGCGCGAATGCACTCAAGCAAACACAAACAGCACAGCACGATGCGTATTTTTTTTTTAAATTGACAAAATAAATCAAAAATAAATCAAAAATAAAAATAAGTGGAAAAGGAGAGAGTGCGTGAGCACACAGGAGCAAAGACAAGCAGCGCAGCTTGATGCGTAGTAAAAAAAATATTAAATAGACAACTGGTCGACCTCATTAGAAATAAAAACCCAAAAGATTAGATAGACAAACAAACAAACACATAAATGTGGAGAGAAGGGCAGTGCGCGCAGGAGCAAAGGTAAAGAGCACACAGACCTGAATCCTTATCTTTACAAGGTCGACCTCAGAACTTTGTTCAGTTTGTCTCGGTGACGGATAATGGAAGGAAGGGCAGGCAACTGGTCGACTTCATTTAAATAAACAAATAAAAATTAAGATAAACTCTCAGGAATAGATAAATAATAACAAAAAAATTGTAAAGTGGAGAAAGCGAGAGCGCGCGAATGCACTCAAGCAAACACAAACAGCACAGCACGATGCGTATTTTTTTTTAAATTGACAAAATAAATCAAAAATAAAAATAAGTGGAAAAGGCGAGAGTGCGCGAGCACACAGGAGCAAAGACAAGCAGCGCAGCTTGATGCGTAGTAAAAAAAATAATAAATAGACAACTGGTCGACCTCATTAGAAATAAAAACCCAAAAGATTAGATAGACAAACAAACAAACACATAAATGTGGAGAGAAGGGCAGTGCGCGCAGGAGCAAAGGTAAACAGCAGACAGACCTGAATCCTTATCTTTACAAGGTCGACCTCAGAACTTTGTTCAGTTTGTCTCGGTGACGGATAATGGAAGGCAGGGCAGGCAACTGGTCGACTTCATTTAAATAAACAAATAAAAAATAAGATAAACTCTCAGGAACAGATAAATAATAACAAAAAATTGTAAAGTGGAGAAAGCGAGAGCGCGCGAATGCACTCAAGCAAACACAAACAGGACAGCACGATGTGTATTTTTTTTTAAATTGACAAAATAAATCAAAAATAAATCAAAAATAAAATAAGTGGAAAAGGCGAGAGTGCGCGAGCACACAGGAGCAAAGACAAGCAGCGCAGCTTGATGCGTAGTAAAAAAAATAATAAATAGACAACTGGTCGACCTCGTTAGAAATAAAAACCCAAAAGATTAGATAGACAAACAAACAAACACATAAATGTGGAGAGAAGGGCAGTGCGCGCAGGAGCAAAGGTAAACAGCAGACAGACCTGAATCCTTATCTTTACAAGGTCGACCTCAGAACTTTGTTCAGTTTGTCTTGGTGACCGATAATGGAAGGAAGGGCAGGCAACTGGTCGACTTCATTTAAATAAACAAATAAAAAATAAGATAAACTCTCTGGAATAGATAAATAATAACAAAAAAATTGTAAAGTGGAGAAAGCCAGAGCGCGCGAATGCACTCAAGCAAACACAAACAGCACAGCACGATGCGTATTTTTTTTTTAAATTGACAGAATAAATCAAAAATAAATCAAAAATAAAAATAAGTGGAAAAGGCGAGAGTACGCGAGCACACAGGAGCAAACACAAGCAGCGCAGCTTGATGCGTAGTAAAAAAAATAATAAATAGACAACTGGTCGACCTCATTAGAAATAAAAACCCAAAAGATTAGATAGACAAACAAACAAACACATAAATGTGGAGAGAAGGGCAGTGAGCGCAGGAGCAAAGGTAAACAGCAGACAGACCTGAATCCTTATCTTTACAAGGTCGACCTCAGAATTTTGTTCAGTTTGTCTCGGTGACGGATAATGGAAGGAAGGGCAGGCAACTGGTCGACTTCATTTCAATAAACAAATAAAAAATAAGATAAACTCTCAGGAATAGATAAATAATAACAAAAAATTGTAAAGTGGAGAAAGCGAGAGCGCGCGAATGCACTCAAGCAAACACAAACAGCACAGCACGATGCGTATTTTTTTTTAAATTGACAGAATAAATCAAAAATAAATAAAAAATAAAAATAAGTGGAAAAGGCGAGAGTGCGCGAGCACACAGGAGCAAAGACAAGCAGCGCAGCTTGATGCGTAGTAAAAAAAATAATACATAGACAACTGGTCGACCTCATTAGAAATAAAAACCCAAAAGATTAGATAGACAAACAAACAAACACATAAATGTGGAGAGAAGGGCAGTGCGCGCAGGAGCAAAGGTAAACAGCAGACAGACCTGAATCCTTATCTTTACAAGGTCGACCTCAGAACTTTGTTCAGTTTGTCTCGGTGACGGATAATGGAAGGAAGGGCAGGCAACTGGTCGACTTCATTTAAATAAACAAATAAAAAATAAGATAAACTCTCAGGAATAGATAAATAATAACAAAAAAATTGTAAAGTGGAGAAAGCGAGAGCGCGCGAATGCACTGAAGCAAACACAAACAGCACAGCACGATGCGTATTTTTTTTAAAAATTGACAAAATAAATCAAAAATAAATCAAAAATAAAAATAAGTGGAAAAGGCGAGAGTGCGCGAGCACACAGGAGCAAAGACAAGCAGCGCAGCTTGATGCGTAGTAAAAAAAATGATAAATAGACAACTGGTCGACCTCATTAGAAATAAAAACCCAAAAGATTAGATAGACAAACAAACAAACACATAAATGTGGACAGAAGGGCAGTGCGCGCAGGAGCAAAGGTAAACAGCAGACAGACCTGAATCCTTATCTTTACAAGGTCGACCTCATTACTTTGTTCAGTTTGTCTCGGTGACGGATAATGGAAGGAAGGGCAGGCAACTGGTCGACTTCATTTAAATAAACAAATAAAAATAAGATAAACTCTCAGGAATAGAAAAATAATAATAAAAATTGTAAAGTGGAGAAAGCGAGAGCGCGGGAATGCTCTCAAGCAAACACAAACAGCACAGCACGATGCGTATTTTTTTTAAATTGACAAAATAAATCAAAATAAATCAAAAATAAAAATAAGTGGAAAAGGCGAGAGTGCGCGAGCACACAGGAGCAAAGACAAGCAGCGCAGCTTGATGCGTAGTAAAAAAAATGATAAATAGACAACTGGTCGACCTCATTAGAAATAAAAACCCAAAAGATTAGATAGACAAACAAACAAACACATAAATGTGTTGAGAAGGGCAGTGCGCGCAGGAGCAAAGGTAAACAGCAGACAGACCTGAATCCTTATTCTTTACAAGGTCGACCTCAGAACTTTGTTCAGTTTGTCTCGGTGACGGATAATGGAAGGAAGGGAAGGCAACTGGTCGACTTCATTTAAATAAACAAATAAAAAATAAGATAAACTCTCAGGAATAGATAAATAATAACAAAAAATTGTAAAGTGGAGAAAGCGAGAGCGCGCGAATGCACTCAAGCAAACACAAACAGCACAGCACGATGCGTATTTTTTTTTTAAATTGAAAAAATAAATCAAAAATAAATCAAAAATAAAAATAAGTGGAAAAGGCGAGAGTGCGCGAGCACACAGGAGCAAAGATAAGCAGCGCAGCTTGATGCGTAGTAAAAAAAATAATAAATAGACAACTGGTCGACCTCATTAGAAATAAAAACACAAAAGATTAGATAGACAAACAAACAAACACATAAATGTGGCGAGAAGGGCAGTGCGCGCAGGAGCAAAGGTAAACAGCAGACAGACCTGAATCCTTATCTTTACAAGGTCGACCTCAGGACTTCGTTCAGTTTGTCTCTGTGACCGATAATGGAAGGAAGGGCAGGCAACTGGTCGACTTCATTTAAATAAACAAATAAAAAATAAGATAAACTCTCAGGAATAGATAAATAATAACAAAAAAATTGTAAAGTGGAGAAAGCGAGAGCGCGCGAATGCACTCAAGCAAACACAAACAGCACAGCACGATGCGTATTTTTTTTTTAAATTGACAAAATAAATCAAAAATAAAAATAAGTGGAAAAGGCGAGAGTGCGCGAGCACACAGGAGCAAAGACAAGCAGCGCAGCTTGATTCGTAGTAAAAAAAATAATAAATAGACAACTGGTCGACCTCATTAGAAATAAAAACCCAAAAGATTAGACAGACAAACAAACAAACACATAAATGTGGAGAAAGGGCAGTGCACGCAGGAGCAAAGGTGAACAGCAGACAGTCCTGAATCCTTATCTTTACAAGGTCGACCTCAGAACTTTGTTCAGTTTGTCTCGGTGACGAATAATGGAAGGAAGGGCAGGCAACTGGTCGACTTCATTTAAATAAACAAATAAAAAATAAGATAAACTCTCAGGAATAGATAAATAATAACAAAAAAATTGTAAAGTGGAGAAAGCGAGAGCGCGCGAATGCACTCAAGCAAACACAAACAGCGCAGCACGATGCGTATTTTTTTTTAAAATTGACAAAATAAATAAAAAATAAATCAAAAATAAAAATAAGTGGAAAAGGCGAGAGTGCGCGAGCACACAGGAGCAAAGACAAGCAGCGCAGCTTGATGCGTAGTAAAAAAAATAATAAATAGACAACTGGTCGACCTCATTAGAAATAAAAACCCAAAAGATTAGATAGACAAACAAACAAACACATAAATGTGGAGAGAAGGGCAGTGCGCGCAGGAGCAAAGGTAAACAGCAGACAGACCTGAATCCTTATCCTTACAAGGTCGAACTCAGAACTTTGTTCAGTTTGTCTCGGTGACGGATAATGGAAGGAAGGGCAGGCAACTGGTCCACTTCATTTAAATAAACAAATAAAAAATAAGATAAACTCTCAGGAATAGATAAATAATAACAAAAAAATTGTAAAGTGGAGAAAGCGAGAGCGCGCGAATGCACTCAAGCAAACACAAACAGCACAGCACGATGCGTATTTTTTTTTAAAAATTGACAAAATAAATCAAAAATAAATAAAAAATAAAAATAAGTGGAAAAGGCGAGAGTGCGCGAGCACACAGGAGCAAAGACAAGCTGGGCAGCTTGATGCGTAGTAAAAAAAATAATAAATAGACAACTGGTCGACCTCATTAGAAATAAAAACCCAAAAGATTAGATAGACAAACAAACAAACACATAAATGTGGAGAGAAGTGCAGTGAGCGCAGGAGCAAAGGTAAACAGCAGACAGACCTGAATCCTTACCTTTACAAGGTCGACCTCAGAACTTTGTTCAGTTTGTCTCGGTGACGGATAATGGACGGAAGGGCAGGCAACTGGTCGACTTCATTTAAATAATCAAATAAAAAATAAGATAAACTCTCAGGAATAGATAAATAATAACAAAAAAATTGTAAAGTGGAGAAAGCTAGAGCGCGGGAATGCTCTCAAGCAAACACAAACAGCACAGCACGATGCGTATTTTTTTTTAAATTGACAAAATAAATCAAAAATAAAAATAAGTGGAAAAGGCGAGTGTGCGCGAGCACACAGGAGCAAAGACAAGCAGCGCAGCTTGATGCGTACTAAAAAAAATAATAAAAAGACAACTGGTCGACCTCATTAGAAATAAAAACCCAAAAGATTAGAAAGACAAACAAACAAACACATAAATGTGGAGAGAAGGGCAGTGCGCGCAGGAGCAAAGGTAGACAGCAGACAGACCTGAATCCTTATCATTACAAGGTCGACCTCAGAACTTTGTTCAGTTTGTCTCGGTGACGGATAATGGAAGGTAGGGCAGGCAACTGGTCGACTTCATTTAAATAAACAAATAAAAATTAAGATAAACTCTCAGGAATAGATAAATAATAACAAAAAAATTGTAAAGTGGAGAAAGCGAGAGCACGCGAATGCACTCAAGCAAACACAAACAGCACAGCACGATGCGTATTTTTTTTTAAAATTGACAAAATAAATCAAAAATAAATCAAAAATAAAAATAAGTGGAAAAGGCGAGAGTGCGCGAGCACACAGGAGCAAAGACAAGCAGCGCAGCTTGATGCATAGTAAAAAAAATAATAAATAGACAACTGGTCGACCTCTTTAGAAATAAAAACCCAAAAGATTAGATAGACAAACAAACACATAAATGTGGAGAGAAGTGCAGTGCGCGCAGGAGCAAAGGTAAACAGAAGACAGACCTGAATCCTTATCTTTACAAGGTCGACCTCAGAACTTTATTCAGTTTGTCTCGGTGACGGATAATGGAAGGAAGGGCAGGCAACTGGTCGACTTCATTTAAATAAACAAATAAAAAATAAGATAAACTCTCAGGAATAGATAAAGAATAACAAAAAAATTGTAAAGTGGAGAAAGCGACAGCGCGCGAATGCACTCAAGCAAACACAAACAGCACAGCACGATGCGTATTTTTTTTTTAAATTTACAAAATAAATCAAAAATAAATCAAAAATAAAAATAAGTGGAAAAGGAGAGAGTGCGTGAGCACACAGGAGCAAAGACAAGCAGCGCAGCTTGATGCGTAGTAAAAAAAATATTAAATAGACAACTGGTCGACCTCATTAGAAATAAAAACCCAAAAGATTAGATAGACAAACAAACAAACACATAAATGTGGAGAGAAGGGCAGTGCGCGCAGGAGCAAAGGTAAAGAGCACACAGACCTGAATCCTTATCTTTACAAGGTCGACCTCAGAACTTTGTTCAGTTTGTCTCGGTGACGGATAATGGAAGGAAGGGCAGGCAACTGGTCGACTTCATTTAAATAAACAAATAAAAATTAAGATAAACTCTCAGGAATAGATAAATAATAACAAAAAAATTGTAAAGTGGAGAAAGCGAGAGCGCGCGAATGCACTCAAGCAAACACAAACAGCACAGCACGATGCGTATTTTTTTTTAAATTGACAAAATAAATCAAAAATAAAAATAAGTGGAAAAGGCGAGAGTGCGCGAGCACACAGGAGCAAAGACAAGCAGCGCAGCTTGATGCGTAGTAAAAAAAATAATAAATAGACAACTGGTCGACCTCATTAGAAATAAAAACCCAAAAGATTAGATAGACAAACAAACAAACACATAAATGTGGAGAGAAGGGCAGTGCGCGCAGGAGCAAAGGTAAACAGCAGACAGACCTGAATCCTTATCTTTACAAGGTCGACCTCAGAACTTTGTTCAGTTTGTCTCGGTGACGGATAATGGAAGGCAGGGCAGGCAACTGGTCGACTTCATTTAAATAAACAAATAAAAAATAAGATAAACTCTCAGGAACAGATAAATAATAACAAAAAATTGTAAAGTGGAGAAAGCGAGAGCGCGCGAATGCACTCAAGCAAACACAAACAGGACAGCACGATGTGTATTTTTTTTTAAATTGACAAAATAAATCAAAAATAAATCAAAAATAAAATAAGTGGAAAAGGCGAGAGTGCGCGAGCACACAGGAGCAAAGACAAGCAGCGCAGCTTGATGCGAAGTAAAAAAAATAATAAATAGACAACTGGTCGACCTCATTAGAAATAAAAACCCAAAAGATTAGATAGACAAACAAACAAACACATAAATGTGGAGAGAAGGGCAGTGCGCGCAGGAGCAAAGGTAAACAGCAGACAGATCTGAATCCTTATCTTTACAAGGTCGACCTCAGAACTTTGTTCAGTTTGTCTCGGTGACGGATAATGGAAGGAAGGGCAGGCAACTGGTCGACTTCATTTAAATAAACAAATAAAAAATAAGATAAACTCTCAGGAATAGATAAATAATAACAAAAAAATTGTAAAGTGGAGAAAGGGAGAGCGCGCGATTGCACTCAAGCAAACACAAATAGCACAGCACGATGCGTATTTTTTTTAAAATTGACAAAATAAATCAAAAATAAATCAAAAATAAAAATAAGTGGAAAAGGCGAGAGTGCGCGAGCACACAGGAGCAAAGACAAGCAGCGCAGCTTGATGCGTACTAAAAAAAATAATAAATAGACAACTGGTCGACCTCATTAGAAATAAAAACCCAAAAGATTAGATAGACAAACAAACAAACACATAAATATGGAGAGAAGGGCAGTCCTCGCAGAAGCAAATGTAAACAGCAGACAGACCTGAATCCTTATCTTTACACGGTCGACCTCAGAACTTTGTTCAGTTTGTCTCGGTGACGGATAATGGAAGGAAGGGCAGGCAACTGGTCGACTTCATTTAAATAAACAAATAAAAAATAAGATAAACTCTCAGGAATAGATAAATAATAACAAAAAAATTGTAAAGTGGAGAAAGCGAGAGCGCGCGAATGCACTCAAGCAAACACAAACATCACAGCACGATTCGTATTTTTTTTTAAAATTGACAAAATAAATCAAAAATAAATCAAAAATAAAAATAAGTGGAAAAGGCGAGAGTGCGCGAGCACACAGGAGCAAAGACAAGCAGCGCAGCTTGATGCGTAGTAAAAAAAATAATACATAGACAACTGGTCGACCTCATTAGAAATAAAAACCCAAAAGATTAGATAGACAAACAAACAAACACATAAATGTGGAGAGAAGGGCAGTGCGCGCAGGAGCAAAGGTAAACAGCAGACAGACCTGAATCCTTATCTTTACAAGGTCGACCTCAGAACTTTGTTCAGTTTGTCTCGGTGACGGATAATGGAAGGAAGGGCAGGCAACTGGTCGAATTCATTTAAATAAACAAAAAAATAATATAAACTCTCAGGAATAGATAAATAATAACAAAAAAATGTAAAGTGGAGAAAGCGAGAGCGCGCGAATGCACTCACGCAAACACAAACAGCACATCACGATGCGTATTTTTTTTAAATTGACAAAATAAATCAAAAATAAATCAAAAATAAAAATAAGTGGAAAAGGCGAGAGTGCGCGAGCACACAGGAGCAAAGACAAGCAGCGCAGCTTGATGCGTAGTAAAAAAATGATAAATAGACAACTGGTCGACCTCATTAGAAATAAAAACCCAAAAGATTAGATAGACAAACAAACAAACACATAAATGTGGACAGAAGGGCAGTGCGCGCAGGAGCAAAGGTAAACAGCAGACAGACCTGAATCCTTATCTTTACAAGGTCGACCTCATTACTTTGTTCAGTTTGTCTCGGTGACGGATAATGGAAGGAAGGGCAGGCAACTGGTCGACTTCATTTAAATAAACAAATAAAAATAAGATAAACTCTCAGGAATAGAAAAATAATAATAAAAATTGTAAAGTGGAGAAAGCGAGAGCGCGGGAATGCTCTCAAGCAAACACAAACAGCACAGCACGATGCGTATTTTTTTTAAATTGACAAAATAAATCAAAATAAATCAAAAATAAAAATAAGTGGAAAAGGCGAGAGTGCGCGAGCACACAGGAGCAAAGACAAGCAGCGCAGCTTGATGCGTAGTAAAAAAAATGATAAATAGACAACTGGTCGACCTCATTAGAAATAAAAACCCAAAAGATTAGATAGACAAACAAACAAACACATAAATGTGTTGAGAAGGGCAGTGCGCGCAGGAGCAAAGGTAAACAGCAGGACAGACCTGAATCCTTATCTTTACAAGGTCGACCTCAGAACTTTGTTCAGTTTGTCTCGGTGACGGATAATGGAAGGAAGGGAAGGCAACTGGTCGACTTCATTTAAATAAACAAATAAAAATAAGATAAACTCTCAGGAATAGATAAATAATAACAAAAACTTGTAAAGTGGAGAAAGCTGAGAGCGCGCGAATGCACTCAAGCAAACACAAAACAGCACAGCACGATGCGTATTTTTTTTTTAAATTGAAAAAATAAATCAAAAATAAATCAAAAATAAAAATAAGTGGAAAAGGCGAGAGTGCGCGAGCACACAGGAGCAAAGATAAGCAGCGCAGCTTGATGCGTAGTAAAAAAAATAATAAATAGACAACTGGTCGACCTCATTAGAAATAAAAACACAAAAGATTAGATAGACAAACAAACAAACACATAAATGTGGCGAGAAGGGCAGTGCGCGCAGGAGCAAAGGTAAACAGCAGACAGACCTGAATCCTTATCTTTACAAGGTCGACCTCAGGACTTCGTTCAGTTTGTCTCTGTGACCGATAATGGAAGGAAGGGCAGGCAACTGGTCGACTTCATTTAAATAAACAAATAAAAAATAAGATAAACTCTCAGGAATAGATAAATAATAACAAAAAAATTGTAAAGTGGAGAAAGCGAGAGCGCGCGAATGCACTCAAGCAAACACAAACAGCACAGCACGATGCGTATTTTTTTTTAAATTGACAAAATAAATCAAAAATAAAAATAAGTGGAAAAGGCGAGAGTGCGCGAGCACACAGGAGCAAAGACAAGCAGCGCAGCTTGATTCGTAGTAAAAAAAAATAATAAATAGACAACTGGTCGACCTCATTAGAATAAAAACCCAAAAGATTAGACAGACAAACAAACAAACACATAAATGTGGAGAAAGGGCAGTGCACGCAGGAGCAAAGGTGAACAGCAGACAGTCCTGAATCCTTATCTTTACAAGGTCGACCTCAGAACTTTGTTCAGTTTGTCTCGGTGACGAATAATGGAAGGAAGGGCAGGCAACTGGTCGACTTCATTTAAATAAACAAATAAAAAATAAGATAAACTCTCAGGAATAGATAAATAATAACAAAAAAATTGTAAAGTGGAGAAAGCGAGAGCGCGCGAATGCACTCAAGCAAACACAAACAGCGCAGCACGATGCGTATTTTTTTTTAAAATTGACAAAATAAATAAAAAATAAATCAAAATAAAAATAAGTGGAAAAGGCGAGAGTGCGCGAGCACACAGGAGCAAAGACAAGCAGCGCAGCTTGATGCGTAGTAAAAAAAATAATAAATAGACAACTGGTCGACCTCATTAGAAATAAAAACCCAAAAGATTAGATAGACAAACAAACAAACACATAAATGTGGAGAGAAGGGCAGTGCGCGCAGGAGCAAAGGTAAACAGCAGACAGACCTGAAATCCTTATCCTTACAAGGTCGAACTCAGAACTTTGTTCAGTTTGTCTCGGTGACGGATAATGGAAGGAAGGGCAGGCAACTGGTCCACTTCATTTAAATAAACAAATAAAAAATAAGATAAACTCTCAGGAATAGATAAATAATAACAAAAAAATTGTAAAGTGGAGAAAGCGAGAGCGCGCGAATGCACTCAAGCAAACACAAACAGCACAGCACGATGCGTATTTTTTTTAAAAATTGACAAAATAAATCAAAATAAATAAAAAATAAAAATAAGTGGAAAAGGCGAGAGTGCGCGAGCACACAGGAGCAAAGACAAGCTGGGCAGCTTGATGCGTAGTAAAAAAAATAATAAATAGACAACTGGTCGACCTCATTAGAAATAAAAAACCCAAAAGATTAGATAGACAAACAAACAAACACATAAATGTGGAGAGAAGGGCAGTGCGCGCAGGAGCAAAGGTAAACAGCAGACAGACCTGAATCCTTATCTTTACAAGGTCGACCTCAGAACTTTGTTCAGTTTGCTCGGTGACGGATAATGGAAGGAAGGGCAGGCAACTGGTCGACTTCATTTAAATAAACAAATAAAAAATAAGATAAACTCTCAGGAATAGATAAATAATAACAAAAAAATTGTAAAGTGGAGAAAGCGGAGAGGCGCGCGAATGCACCCAAGCAAACACAAACAGCACAGCACGATGCGTATTTTTTTAAAATTGACAAAATAAATCAAAAATAAATCAAAAATAAAAATAAGTGGAAAAGGCGAGAGTGCGCGAGCACAAAGGAGCAAAGACAAGCAGCGCAGCTTGATGCTTAGTAAAAAAAATAATAAATAGACAACTGGTCGACCTCATTAGAAATAAAAACCCAAAAGATTAGATAGACAAACAAACAAACACATAAATGTGGGAGAGAAGGGCAGTGCGCGCAGGAGCAAAGGTAAACAGCAGACAGACCTGAATCCTTATCTTTACAAGGTCGACCTCAGGACTTTGTTCAGTTTGTCTCGGTGACGGATAATGGAAGGAAGGGCAAGCAACTGGTCGACTTCATTTAAATAAACAAATAAAAAATAAGATAAAATCTCAGGAATAGATAAATAATAACAAAAAAAATTGTAAAGTGGAGAAAGCGAGAGCGCGCGAATGCACTCAAGCAAACACAAACAGCACAGCACGATGTGTATTTTTTTTTTAAATTGACAAAATAAATCAAAAATAAATCAAAAATAAAAATAAGTGGAAAAGGCGAGAGTGCGCGAGCACACAGGAGCAAAGACAAGCAGCGTAGCTTGATGCGTAGTAAAAAAAATAATAAATAGAAAACTGGTCGACCTCATTAGAAATAAAAACCCAAAAGATTAGATAGACAAACAAACAAACACATAAATGTGGAGAGAAGGGCAGTGCGCGCAGGAGCAAAGGGAAAAAGCAGACCGACCTGAATCCTTATCTTTACAAGGTCGACCTCAGAAATTTGTTCAGTTTGTCTCGGTGACGGATAATGGAAGGAAGGGCAGGTAACTGGTCGACTTCATTTAAATAAATAAATATAAAATAAGATAAACTCTCAGGAATAGATAAATAATACAAAAAAATTGTAAAGTGGAGAAAGCTAGAGCGCGCGAATGCACTCAAGGAAACACAAACAGCACAGCACGATGCGTATTTTTTTTTAAAATTGACAAAATAAATCAAAAATAAATCAAAATAAAATTAAGTGGAAAAGGCGAGAGTGCGCGAGCACACAGGAGCAAACACAAGCAGAGCAGCTTGATGCGTAGTAAATAAAATAATAAATAGACAACTGGTCGACCACATTAGAAATAAAAACCCAAAAGATTAGATAGACAAACAAACAAACACATAAATGTGGAGAGAAGGGCAGTGCGCGCAGGAGCAAAGGTAAACAGCAGACAGACCTGAATCCTTATCTTTACAAGGTCGACCTCAGAACTTTGTTCAGTTTGCCTCGGTGACGGATAATGGAAGGAAGGGCAGGCAACTGGTCGACTTCATTTAAATAAACAAATAAAAAATAAGATAAACTCTCAGGAATAGATAAATAATAACAAAAAAGTTGTAAGTGGAGAAAGCGAGAGCGCGCGAATGCACTCAAGCAAACACAAACAGCACAGCACGATGCGTATTTTTTTTTTTAAATTGACAAAATAAATCAAAAATAAATCAAAAATAAAAATAAGTGGAAAAGGCGAGAGTGCGCGAGCACACAGGAGCAAAGACAAGCAGCGCAGCTTGATGCGTAGTAAAAAAAATAATAAATAGACAACTGGTCGACCTCATTAGAAATAAAAACCCAAAAGATTAGATAGACAAACAAACAAACACATAAATGTGGAGAGAAGGGCAGTGCGCGCAGGAGCAAAGGTAAACAGCAGACAGACCTGAATCCTTATCATTACAAGGTCGACCTCAAAACTTTGTTCAGTTTGTCTCGGTGACGGATAATGGAAGGAAGGGCAGGCAACTGGTCGACTTCATTTAAATAAACAAATAAAAAATAAGATAAACTCTCAGGAATAGATAAATAATAACAAAAATATTGTAAAGTGGAGAAAGCGAGAGCGCGCGAATGCACTCAAGCAAACACAAACAGCGCAGCACGATGCGTATTTTTTTTTTAAAATTGACAAAATAAATCAAAAATAAATCAAAAATAAAAATAAGTGGAAAAGGCGAGAGTGCGCGAGCACACAGGAGCAAAGACAAGCAGCGCAGCTTGATGCGTAGTAAAAAAAATAATAAATAGACAACTGGTCGACCTCATTAGAATAAAACCCAAAAGATTAGATAGACAAACAAACAAACACATAAATGTGGAGAGAAGGGCAGTGCGCGGCAGGAGCAAAGGGAAAAAGCAGACCGACCTGAATCCTTATCTTTACAAGGTCGACCTCAGAAATTTGTTCAGTTTGTCTCGGTGACGGATAATGGAAGGAAGGGCAGGTAACTGGTCGACTTCATTTAAATAAATAAATATAAATAAGATAAACTCTCAGGAATAGATAAATAATAACAAAAAAATTGTAAGTGGAGAAAGCTAGAGCGCGCGAATGCACTCAAGGAAACACAAACAGCACAGCACGATGCGTATTTTTTTTTAAAATTGACAAAATAAATCAAAAATAAATCAAAAATAAAATTAAGTGGAAAAGGCGAGAGTGCGCGAGCACACAGGAGCAAACACAAGCAGAGCAGCTTGATGCGTAGTAAATAAAATAATAAATAGACAACTGGTCGACCACATTAGAAATAAAAACCCAAAAGATTAGATAGACAAACAAACAAACACATAAATGTGGAGAGAAGGGCAGTGCGCGCAGGAGCAAAGGTAAACAGCAGACAGACCTGAATCCTTATCTTTACAAGGTCGACCTCAGAACTTTGTTCAGTTTGCCTCGGTGACGGATAATGGAAGGAAGGGCAGGCAACTGGTCGACTTCATTTAAATAAACAAATAAAAAATAAGATAAACTCTCAGGAATAGATAAATAATAACAAAAAAGTTGTAAAGTGGAGAAAGCGAGAGCGCGCGAATGCACTCAAGCAAACACAAACAGCACAGCACGATGCGTATTTTTTTTTTAAATTGACAAAATAAATCAAAAATAAATCAAAAATAAAAATAAGTGGAAAAGGCGAGAGTGCGCGAGCACACAGGAGCAAAGACAAGCAGCGCAGCTTGATGCGTAGTAAAAAAAAAATAATAAATAGACAACTGGTCGACCTCATTAGAAATAAAAACCCAAAAGATTAGATAGACAAACAAACAAACACATAAATGTGGAGAGAAGGGCAGTGCGCGCAGGAGCAAAGGTAAACAGCAGACAGACCTGAATCCTTATCATTACAAGGTCGACCTCAAAACTTTGTTCAGTTTGTCTCGGTGACGGATAATGGAAGGAAGGGCAGGCAACTGGTCGACTTCATTTAAATAAACAAATAAAAAATAAGATAAACTCTCAGGAATAGATAAATAATAACAAAAATATTGTAAAGTGGAGAAAGCGAGAGCGCGCGAATGCACTCAAGCAAACACAAACAGCGCAGCACGATGCGTATTTTTTTTTTAAAATTGACAAAATAAATCAAAAATAAATCAAAAATAAAAATAAGTGGAAAAGGCGAGAGTGCGCGAGCACACAGGAGCAAAGACAAGCAGCGCAGCTTGATGCGTAGTAAAAAAAATAATAAATAGACAACTGGTCGACCTCATTAGAAATAAAAACCCAAAAGATTAGATAGACAAACAAACAAACACATAAATGTGGAGAGAAGGGCAGTGCGCGCAGGAGCAAAGGTAAACAACAGACAGACCTGAATCCTTATCCTTACAAGGTCGACCTCAGAACTTTTTTCAGTTGTCTCGGTGACGGATAATGGAAGGAAGGGCAGGCAACTGGTCCACTTCATTTAAATAAACAAATAAAAAATAAGATAAACTCTCAGGAATAGATAAATAATAACAAAAAAATTGTAAAGTGGAGAAAGCGAGATCGCGCGAATGCACTCAAGCAAACACAAACAGCACAGCACGATGCGTATTTTTTTTAAAAATTGACAAAATAAATCAAAAATAAATCAAAAATAAAAATAAGTGGAAAAGTCGAGAGTGCGCGAGCACACAGGAGCAAAGACAAGCTGCGCAGCTTGATGCGAAGTAAAAAAAATAATAAATAGACAACTGGTCGACCTCATTAGAAATAAAAACCCAAAAGATTAGAAGACAAACAAACAAACACATAAATGTGGAGAGAAGGGCAGTGCGCGCAGGAGCAAAGGTAAACAGCAGACAGACCTGAATCCTTATCTTTACAAGGTCGACCTCAGAACTTTGTTCAGTTTGTCTCGGTGACGGATAATGGAAGGAAGGGCAGGCAACTGGTCGACTTCATTTAAATAAACAAATAAAAATAAGATAAACTCTCAGGAATAGATAAATAATAACAAAAAAATTGTAAAGTGGAGAAAGCGAGAGCGCGCGAATGCACTCAAGCAAACACAAACAGCACAGCACGATGCGTATTTTTTTAAAATTGACAAAATAAATCAAAAATAAATCAAAAATAAAAATAAGTGGAAAAGGCGAGAGTGCGCGAGCACACAGGAGCAGAGACAAGCAGCGCAGCTTGATGCGTAGTAAAAAAAATAATAAATACACAACTGGTGACCTCATTAGAAATAAAAACCCAAAAGATTAGATAGACAAACAAACAAACACATAAATGTGGAGAGAAGGGCAGTGCGCGCAGGGGCAAAGGTAAACAGCAGACAGACCTGAATCCTTATCTTTACAAGGTCGACCTCAGAACTTTGTTCAGTTTGTCTCGGTGACGGATAATGGAAGGAAGGGCAGGCAACTGGTCGACTTCATTTAAATAAACAAATAAAAATAAGATAAACTCTCAGGAATAGATAAATAATAACAAAAAAATTGTAAAGTGGAGAAAGCGAGAGCGCGCGAATGCCCTCAAGCAAACACAAACAGCACAGCACGATGCGTATTTTTTTTTAATTGACAAAATAAATCAAAAATAAATCAAAAATAAAAATAAGTGGAAAAGGCGAGAGTGCGCGAGCACACAGGAGCAAAGACAAGCAGCGCAGCTTGATGCGTAGTAAAAAAAAATAATAAATAGACAACTGGTCGACCTCATTAGAAATAAAAACCCAAAAGATTAGATAGTCAAACAAACAAACACATAAATGTGGAGAGAAGGGCAGTGCGCGCAGGAGCAAAGGTAAAGAGCAGACAGACCTGAATCCTTATCTTTACAAGGTCGACCTCAGAACTTTGTTCAGTTTGTCTCGGTGACGGATAATGGAAGGAAGGGCAGGCAACTGGTCGACTTCATTTAAATAAACAAATAAAAATAAGATAAACTCTCAGGAATAGATAAATAATAACAAAAAAATTGTAAAGTGGAGAAAGCGAGAGCGCGCGAATGCACTCAAGCAAACACAAACAGCACAGCATGATGCGTATTTTTTTTTAAAATTGACAAAATAAATCAAAAATAAATCAAAAATAAAAATAAGTGGAAAAGGCGAGAGTGCGCGAGCACACAGGAGCAAAGACAAGCAGCGCAGCTTGATGCGTAGTAAAAAAATAATAAATAGACAACTGGTCGACCCTCATTAGAAATAAAAACCCAAAAGATTAGATAGACAAACAAACAAACACATAAATGTGGAGAGAAGGGTAGTGGCGCAGGAGCAAAGGTAAACAGCAGACAGACCTGAATCCTTATCTTTACAAGGTCGACCTCAGAACTTTGTTCAGTTTGTCTCGGTGACGGATAATGGAAGGAAGGGCAGGCAACTGGTCGACTTCATTTAAATAAACAAATAAAAATAAGATAAACTCTCAGGAATAGATAAATAATAACAAAAAAATTGTAAAGTGGAGAAAGCGAGAGCGCGCGAATGCACTCAAGCAAACACAAACAGCACAGCACGATGCGTATTTTTTTTTTTAATTGACAAAATAAATCAAAAATAAATCAAAAATAAAAATAAGTGGAAAAGGCGAGAGTGCGCGAGCACACAGGAGCAGAGACAAGCAGCGCAGCTTGATGCGTAGTAAAAAAAATAATAAATACACAACTGGTCGACCTCATTAGAAATAAAAACCCAAAAGATTAGATAGACAAACAAACAAACACATAAATGTGGAGAGAAGGGCAGTGCGCGCAGGGGCAAAGGTAAACCGCAGACAGACCTGAATCCTTATCTTTACAAGGTCGACCTCAGAACTTTGTTCAGTTTGTCTCGGTGACGGATAATGGAAGGAAGGGCAGGCAACTGGTCGACTTCATTTAAATAAACAAATAAAAATAAGATAAACTCTCAGGAATAGATAAATAATAACAAAAAAATTGTAAAGTGGAGAAAGCGAGAGCGCGCGAATGCCCTCAAGCAAACACAAACAGCACAGCACGATGCGTATTTTTTTTAAATTGACAAAATAATCAAAAATAATCAAAAATAAAAATAAGTTGAAAAGGCGAGAGTGCGCGAGCACACAGGAGCAAAGAAAAGCAGCGCAGCTTGATGCGTAGTAAAAAAAATAATAAATAGACAACTGGTCGACCTCATTAGAAATAAAAACCCAAAAGATTAGATAGACAAACAAACAAACACATAAATGTGGAGAGAAGGGCAGTGCGCGCAGGAGCAAAGGTAAACAGCAGACAGACCTGAATCCTTATCTTACAAGTTCGACCTCAGAATTTTGTTCAGTTTGTCTCGGTGACGGATAATGGAAGGAAGGGCAGGCAACTGGTCGACTTCATTTAAATAAACAAATAAAAAATAAGATAAACTCTCAGGAATAGATAAATAATAACAAAAAAATTGTAAAGTGAGAAAGCGAGAGCGCGCGAATGCACTCAAGCAAACACAAACAGCACAGCACGATGCGTATTTTTTTTTAAAATTGACAAAATAAATCAAAAATAAATCAAAAATAAAAATAAGTGGAAAAGGCGAGAGTGCGCGAGCACACAGGAGCAAAGACAAGCAGCGCAGCTTGATACGTAGTAAAAAAAATAATAAATACACAACTGGTCGACCTCATTAGAAATAAAAACCCAAAAGATTAGATAGACAAACAAACAAACACATAAATGTGGAGAGAAGGCAGTGCGCGCAGGAGCAAAGGTAAACAGCAGACAGACCTGAATCCTTATCTTTACAAGGTAGACCTCAGAACTTTGTTCAGTTTGTCTCGGTGACGGATAATGGAAGAAGGGCAGGCAACTGGTCGAGTTCATTTAAATAAACAAATAAAAAATAACATAAACTCTCAGGAATAGATAAATAATAACAAAAAAATTGTAAAGTGGTGAAAGCGAGAGCGCGCGAATGCACTCAAGCAAACACAAACAGCACAGCACGATGCGTATTTTTTTAAATTGACAAAATAAATCAAAATAAATCAAAAATAAAAATAAGTGGAAAAGGCGAGAGTGCGCGAGCACACAGGAGCAAAGACAAGCAGCGCAGCTTGATGCGTAGTAAAAAAAATAATAAATAGACAACTGGTCGACCTCATTAGAAATAAAAACCCAAAAGATTAGATAGACAAACAAACAACACATAAATGTGGAGAGAAGGGCAGTGCGCGCAGGAGCAAAGGTAAACAGCAGACAGACCTGAATCCTTATCTTTACAAGGTCGACCTCAGAACTTTGTTCAGTTTGTCTCGGTGACGGATAATGGAAGGAAGGGCAGGCAACTGGTCGACTTCATTTAAATAAACAAATAAAAAATAAGATAAACTCTCAGGAATAGATAAATAATAACAAAAAAATTGTAAAGTGGAGAAAGCGAGAGCGCGCGAATGCACTCAAGCAAACACAAACAGCACAGCACGATGCGTATGTTTTTTTTTTTAAAGTTGACAAAATAAATAAAAAATAAAACAAAAATAAAAATAAGTGGAAAGGCGAGAGTGCGCGAGCACACAGGAGCAAAGACAAGCAGCGCAGCTTGATGCGTAGTAAAAAAAATAATAAATAGACAACTGGTCGACCTCATTAGAAATAAAAACCCAAAAGATTAGATAGACAAACAAACAAACACATAAATGTGGAGAGAAGGGCAGTGTGCGCAGGAGCAAAGGTAAACAGCAGACAGACCTGAATCCTTATCTTTACAAGGTCGACCTCAGAACTTTGTTCAGTTTGTCTCGGTGACGGATAATGGAAGGAAGGGCAGGCAACTGGTCGACTTCATTTAAATAAGCAAATAAAAAATAAGATAAACTCTCAGGAATAGATAAATAATAACAAAAAAATTGTAAAGTGGAGAAAGCGAGAGCGCGCGAATGCACTCAAGCAAACACAAACAACACAGCACGATGCGTATTTGTTTCTTAAATTGACAAATTAAATCAAAAATAAATCAAAAATAAAAATAAGTGGAAAAGGCGAGAGTGCGCGAGCACACAGGAGCAAAGACAAGCAGCGCAGCTTGATGCGTAGTAAAAAAAATAATAAATAGACAACTGGTCGACCTCATTAGAAATAAAAACCCAAAAGATTAGATAGACAAACAAACAAACACATAAATGTGGAGAGAAGGGCAGTGCGCGCAGGAGCAAAGGTAAACAGCAGACAGACCTGAATCCTTATCTTTACAAGGTCGACCTCAGAACTTTGTTCAGTTTGTCTCGGTGACGGATAATGGAAGGAAGGGCAGGCAACTGGTCGACTTCATTTAAATAAACAAATAAAAAATAAGATAAACTCTCAGGAATAGATAAAATAATAACAAAAAAATTGTAAAGTGGAGAAGCGAGAGCGCTGCGAATGCACTCAAGGAAACACAAACAGCACAGCACGATGCGTATTTTTTTTTTAAATTGACATAATAAATCAAAAATAAAAATAAGTGGAAAAAGGCGAGAGTGCGCGAGCACACAGGAGCAAAGACAAGCAGCGCAGCTTGATGCGTAGTAAAAAACATAATAAATAGACAACTGGTCGACCTCATTAGAAATAAAAACCCAAAAGATTAGATAGACAAACAAACAAACACATAAATGTGGAGAGAAGGGCAGTGCGCGCAGGAGCAAAGGTAAACAGCAGACAGACCTGAATCCTTATCTTTACAAGGTAGACCTCAGAACTTTGTTCAGTTTGTCTCGGTGACGGATAATAGAAGGAAGGGCAGGCAACCTGGTCGAGTTCATTAAGTAAACAAATAAAATATAACATAAACTCTCAGGAATAGATAAGTAATAACAAAAAAATTGTAAAGTGGTGAAAGCGAGAGCGCGCGAATGCACTCAAGCAAACACAAACAGCACAGCACGATGCGTATTTTTTTAAATTGACAAAATAAATCAAAAATAAATCAAAAATAAAAATAAGTGGAAAAGGCGAGAGTGCGCGAGCACACAGGAGCAAAGACAAGCAGCGCAGCTTGATGCGTAGTAAAAAAAATAATAAATAGACAACTGGTCGACCTCATTAGAAATAAAAACCCAAAAGATTAGATAGACAAACAAACACATAAATGTGGAGAGAGGGCAGTGCGCGCAGGAGCAAAGGTAAACAGCAGACAGACCTGAATCCTTATCTTTACAAGGTCGACCTCAGAACTTTGTTCAGTTTGTCTCGGTGACGGATAATGGAAGGAAGGGCAGGCAACTGGTCGACTTCATTTAAATAAACAAATAAAAAATAAGATAAACTCTCAGGAATAGATAAATAATAACAAAAAAATTGTAAAGTGAGAAAGCAAGAGCGCGCGAATGCACTCAAGCAAACACAAACAGCACAGCACGATGCGTATGTTTTTTTTTAAATTGACAAAAAAATAAAAAATAAATCAAAATAAAAATAAGTGGAAAAGGCGAGAGTGCGCGAGCACACAGGAGCAAAGACAAGCAGCGCAGCTTGATGCGTAGTAAAAACAATAATAAATAGACAACTGGTCGACCTCATTAGAAATAAAAACCCAAAAGATTAGATAGACAAACAAACAAACACATAAATGTGGAGAGAAGGGCAGTGTGCGCAGGAGCAAAGGTAAACAGCAGACAGACCTGAATCGTTATCTTTACAAGGTCGACCTCAGAACTTTGTTCAGTTTGTCTCGGTGACGGATAATGGAAGGAAGGGCAGGCAACTGGTCGACTTCATTTAAATAAACAAATAAAAAATAAGATAAACTCTCAGGAATAGATAAATAATAACAAAAAAATTGTAAAGTGGAGAAAGCGAGAGCGCGCGAATGCACTCAAGCAAACACAAACAGCACAGCACGATGCGTATTTTTTTTAAATTGACAAAATAAATCAAAAATAAATCAAAAATAAAAATAAGTGGAAAAGGCGAGAGTGCGCGAGCACACAGGAGCAAAGAAAAGCAGCGCAGCTTGATGCGTAGTAAAAAAAATAATAAATAGACAATTGGTCGACCTCATTAGAAATAAAAACCCAAAAGATTAGATAGACAAACAAACAAACACATAATGTGGAGAGAAGGGCAGTGCGCGCAGGAGCAAAGGGAAAAAGCAGACCGACCTGAATCCTTATCTTTACAAGGTCGACCTCAGAAATTTGTTTCAGTTTGTCTCGGTGACGGATAATGGAAGGAAGGGCAGGCAACTGGTCGACTTCATTTAAATAAACAAATAAAAAATAAAATAAACTCTCAAGGAATAGATAAATAATAACAAAAAATTGTAAAGTGAGAAAGCGAGAGCGCGCGAATGCACTCAAGCAAACACAAACAGCACAGCACGATGCGATTTTTTTTTAAATTGACAAAATAAATCAAAAATAAATCAAAAATAAAAATAAGTGGAAAAGGCGAGAGTGCGCGAGCACACAGGAGCAAAGACAAGCAGCGCAGCTTGATGCGTAGTAAAAAAATAATAAATAGACAACTGGTCGACCTCATTAGAAATAAAAACCCAAAAGATTAGATACAC
>NW_025958531.1:0-33678 GCF_023159225.1 Perognathus longimembris pacificus | reverse complement strand
CTATTTATTATTTTTTTTACTACGCATCAAGCTGCGCTGCTTGTCTTTGCTCCTGTGTGCTCGCGCACTCTCGCCTTTTCCACTTATTTTTATTTTTGATTTATTTTTGATTTATTTTGTCAATTTAAAAAAAAAATACCCATCGTGCTGTGCTGTTTGTGTTTGCTTGAGTGCATTCGCGCGCTCTCGCTTTCTCCACTTTACAATTTTTTTATTATTTATCTATTCCTGAGAGTTTATCTTATTTTTTATTTGTTTATTTAAATGAAGTCGACCAGTTGCCTGCCCTTCCTTCCATTATCCGTCACCGAGACAAACTGAACAAAGTTCTGAGGTCGACCTTGTAAAAGATAAGGATTCAGGTCTGTCTGCTGTTTACCTTTGCTCCTGCGCGCACTGCCCATCTCCACATTTATGTGTTTGTTTGTTTGTCTATCTAATCTTTTGGTTTTTATTTCTAATGAGGTCGACCAGTTGTCTATTTATTATTTTTTTTACTACGCATCAAGCTGCGCTGCTTGTCTTTGCTCCTGTGTGCTCGCGCACTCTCGCCTTTTCCACTTATTTTTATTTTTGATTTATTTTTGATTTATTTTGTCAATTTTATAAAAAAAATACGCATCGTGCTGTGCTGTTTGTGTTTCCTTGAATGCATTCGCGCGCTCTTGCTTTCTCCACTTTACAATTTTTTTGTTATTATTTATCTATTCCTGATAGTTTATCTTATTTTTTATTTGTTTATTTAAATGAAGTCGACCAGTTGCCTGCCCTTCCTTCTATTATCCATCACCGAGACAAACTGAACAAAGTTCTGAGGTCGACCTTGTAAAGATAAGGATTCAGGTCTGTCTGCTGTTTACCTTTGCTCCTGCGCGCGCTGCCCTTCTCTCCACATTTATGTGTTTGTTTGTCTATCTAATCTTTTGGGTTTTTATTTCTAATGAGGTCGACCAGTTGTCTATTTATTATTTTTTTTACTACGCATCAAGCTGCGCTGCTTGTCTTTGCTCCTGTGTGCTCGCGCACTCTAGCCTTTTCCACTTATTTTTATTTTTGATTTATTTTTGATTTATTTTGTCAATTTAAAAAAAAATACGCATCGTGCTGTGCTGTTTGTGTTTGCTTGAGTGCATTCGCTCGCTCTCGCTTTCTCCACTTTACAATATTTTTGTTATTATTTATCTATTCCTGAGAGTTTATCTAATTTTTTATTTGTTTATTTAAATGAAGTCGACCAGTTGCCTGCCCTTCCTTCCATTATCCGTCACCGAGACAAACTGAACAAAGTTCTGAGGTCGACCTTGTAAAGATAAGGATTCAGGTCTGTCTGCTGTTTACCTTTGCTCCTGCATGCACTGCCTTCTCTCCATATTTATGTGTTTGTTTGTTTGTCTATCTAATCTTTTGGGTTTTTATTCTAATGAGGTCGACCAGTTGTCTATTTATTATTTTTTTTTCTACGCATCAAGCTGCGCTGCTTGTCTTTGCACCTGTGTGCTCGCACACTCTCGCCTTTTCCACTTATTTTTATTTTTGATTTATTTTTGATTTATTTTGTCAATTTTAAAAAAAAAATACGCATCGTGCTGTGCTGTTTGTGTTTGCTTGAGTGCATTCGCTCGCTCTCGCTTTCTCCACTTTACAATTTTTTTGTTATTATTTATCTATTCCTGAGAGTTTATCTTATTTTTTTTGTTTATTTAAATGAAGTCGACCAGTTGCCTGCACTTCCTTCCATTATCCATCACCGAGACAAACTGACAAAGTTCTGAGGTCGACCTTGTAAAGATAAGGATTCAGGTCTGTCTGCTGTTTACCTTTGCTCCTGCGCGCACTGCCCTTCTCTCCACATTTATGTGTTTGTTTGTTTGTCTATCTAATCTTTTGGGTTTCTATTTCTAATGAGGTCGACCAGTTGTCTATTTATTATTTTTTTACTACGCATCAAGCTGTGCTGCTTGTCTTTGCTCCTGTGAGCTCGCGCACACTCGCCTTTTCCACTTATTTTTATTTTTGATTTATTTTTGATTTATTTTGTCAATTTAAAAAAATACGCATCGTGCTGTGCTGTTTGTGTTTGCTTGAGTGCATTCGCGCGCTCTCGCTTTCTCAACTTTATAATTTTTTTGTTATTATTTATCTATTCCTGAGAGTTTATCTTATTATTTATTTGTTTATTTAAATGAAGTCGACCAGTTGCCTGCCCTTCCTTCCATTATCCGTCACCGAGACAAAGTGAACAAAGTTCTGAGGTCGACCTTGTAAAGATAAGGATTCAGGTCTGTCTGCTGTTTACCTTTGCTCCTGCCCGCACTGCCCTTCTCTCCACATTTATGTGTTTGTTTGTTTGTCTATCTAATCTTTTGGGTTTTTATTTCTAATGAGGTCGACCAGTTGTCTATTTTTTATTTTTTTTACTACGCATCAAGCTGCGCTGCTTGTTTTTGCTCCTGTGTACTGGCGCACTCTAGCCTTTTCCACTTATTTTTATTTTTGATTTATTTTTGATTTATTTTGTCAATTTAAAAAAAAAATACGCATCGTGCTGTGCTGTTTGTGTTTGCTTGTGTGCATTCGCGCGCTCTCGCTTTCTCCACTTTACAATTTTTTTGTTATTATTTATCTATTCCTGAGAGTTTATCTTATTATTTATTTGTTTATTTAAATGAAGTCGACCAGTTGCCTGCCCTTCCTTCCATTATCCGTCACCGAGACAAACTGAACAAAGTTCTGAGGTCGACCTTGTAAAGATAAGGATTCAGGTCTGTCTGCTGTTTACCTTTGCTCCTGCCCGCATTGCCCTTCTCTCCACATTTATGTGTTTGTTTGTTTGTCTATCTAATCTTTTGGGTTTTTATTTCTAATGAGGTCGACCAGTTGTCTATTTATTATTTTTTTTACTACGCATCAAGCTGCGCTGCTTGTCTTTGCTCCTGTGTGCTCGCGCTCTCTAGCCTTTTCCACTTATTTTTATTTTGATTTATTTTTGATTTATTTTGTCAATTTTAAAAAAAATACGCATCGTGCTGTGCTGTTTTGTGTTTCCTTGAATGCATTCGCGCGTTCTCGCTTTCTCCACTTTACAATTTTTTTGTTATTAATTTATCTATTCCTGAGAGTTTATCTTATTTTTTATTTGTTTATTTAAATGAAGTCGACCATTTGCCTGCCCTTCCTTCCATTATCCGTCACCGAGACAAACTGAACAAAGTTCTGAGGTCGACCTTGTAAAGATAAGGATTCAGGTCTGTCTGCTGTTTACCTTTGCTCCTGCGCGCACTGCCCTTCTCTCCACATTTATGTGTTTGTTTGTTTGTCTATCTAATCTTTTGGGTTTCTATTTCTAATGAGGTCGACCAGTTGTCTATTTATTATTTTTTTTACTACGCATCAAGCTGCGCTGCTTGTCTTTGCTCCTGTGTGCTCGCGCACACTCGCCTTTTCCACTTATTTTTTTTTTATTTATTTTTGATTTATTTTGTCAATTAAAAAAATACGCATCGTGCTGTGCTGTTTGTGTTTGCTTGAGTGCATTCGCGCGCTCTCGCTTTCTCAACTTTATAATTTTTTTGTTTTTATTTATCTATTCCTGAGAGTTTATCTTATTATTTATTTGTTTATTTAAATGAAGTCGACCAGTTGCCTGCCCTTCCTTCCATTATCCGTCACCGAGACAAAGTGAACAAAGTTCTGAGGTCGACCTTGTAAAGATAAGGATTCAGGTCTGTCTGCTGTTTTACCTTTGCTCCTGCCCGCACTGCCCTTCTCTCCACCTTTATGTGTTTGTTTGTTTGTCTATCTAATCTTTTGGGTTTTTATTTCTAATGAGGTCGACCAGTTGTCTATTTTTTATTTTTTTTTACTACGCATCAAGCTGCGCTGCTTGTTTTTGCTCCTGTGTACTGGCGCACTCTAGCCTTTTCCACTTATTTTTATTTTTGATTTATTTTTGATTTATTTTGTCAATTTTAAAAAAATACGCATCGTGCTGTGCTGTTTGGGTTTGCTTGTGTGCATTCGCGCGCTCTCGCTTTCTCCACTTTACAATTTTTTTGTTATTATATATCTATTCCTGAGAGTTTATCTTATTATTTATTTGTTTATTTAAATGAAGTCGACCAGTTGCCTGCCCTTCCTTCCATTATCCGTCACCGAGACAAACTGAACAAAGTTCTGAGGTCGACCTTGTAAAGATAAGGATTCAGGTCTGTCTGCTGTTTACCTTTGCTCCTGCCCGCACTGCCCTTCTCTACACATTTATGTGTTTGTTTGTTTGTCTATCTAATCTTTTGGGTTTTTATTTCTAATGAGGTCGACCAGTTGTCTATTTATTATTTTTTTTACTACGCATCAAGTTGCGCTGCTTGTCTTTGCTCCTGTGTGCTCGCGCACTCTCGCCTTTTCCACTTATTTTTATTTTTGATTTATTTTTGATTATTTTGTCAATTTTAAAAAAAATACGTATCGTGCTGTGCTGTTTTTTTTGCTTGAGTGAATTCGCGCGCTCTCGCTTTCTCCACTTTACAATTTTTTTGTTATTATTTATCTATTCCTGAGAGTTTATCTTATTTTTTTTTGTTTATTTAAATGAAGTCGACCAGTTGCCTACACTTACTTCCATTATCCGTCACCGAGACAAACTGAACAAAGTTCTGAGGTCGACCTTGTAAAGATAAGGATTCAGGTCTGTCTGCTGTTTACCTTTGCTCCTGCGCGCACTGCCCTTCTCTCCACATTTATGTGTTTGTTTGTTTGTCTATCTAATCTTTTGGGTTTTTATTTCTAATGAGGTCGACAGTTGTCTATTTATTATTTTTTTTACTACGCATCAAGCTGCGCTGCTTGTCTTTGCTCCTGTGTGCTCGCGCACTCTCGCCTTTTCCACTTATTTTTATTTTTGATTTATTTTTGATTTATTTTGTCAATTTTAAAAAAAATACGCATCGTGCTGTGCTGTTTGTGTTTCCTTGAATGCATTCGCGCGCTCTTGCTTTCTCCACTTTACAATTTTTTTGTTATTATTTATCTATTCCTGATAGTTTATCTTATTTTTATTTGTTTATTTAAATGAAGTCGACCAGTTGCCTGCCCTTCCTTCTATTATCCATCACCGAGACAAACGAACAAAGTTCTGAGGTCGACCTTGTAAAGATAAGGATTCAGGTCTGTCTGCTGTTTACCTTTGCTCCTGCGCGCGCTGCCCTTCTCTCCACATTTATGTGTTTGTTTGTTTGTCTATCTAATCTTTTGGGTTTTTATTTCTAATGAGGTCGACCAGTTGTCTATTTATTATTTTTTTTAGTACTCATCAAGCTGCGCTGCTTGTCTTTGCTCCTGTGTGCTCGCGCACTCTCGCCTTTTCCACTTATTTTTATTTTTGATTTATTTTTGATTTATTTTGTCAATTTAAAAAAAAATACGCATCGTGCTGTGCTGTTTGTGTTTGCTTGAGTGCATTCGCGGGCTCTCGCTTTCTCCACTTTACAATTTTTTTGTTATTATTTATCTATTCCTGAGAGTTTATCTTATTTTTTATTTGTTTATTTAAATGAAGTCCACCAGTTGCCTGCCCTTCTTTCCATTATCCGTCACCGAGACAAACTGAACAAAGTTATGAGGTCGACCTTGTAAAGATAAGGATTCAGGTCTGTCTGCTGTTTACCTTTGCTCCTGCGCGCACTGCCCTTCTCTCCACATTTATGTGTTTATTTGTTTGTCTATCTAATCTTTTGGGTTTTTATTTCTAATGAGGTCGACCAGTTGTCTATTTATTATTTTTTTTACTACGCATCAAGCTGCGCTGCTTGTCTTTGCTCCTGTCTGCTCGCGCACTCTCGCCTTTTCCACTTATTTTTATTTTTGATTTATTTTGTCAATTTAAAAAAAATACGCATCGTGCTCTGCTGTTTTGTTTGCTTGAGTGCATTCGCGCGCTCTCGCTTTCTCCACTTTACAATTTTTTGTTATTATTTATCTATTCCTGAGAGTTTATCTTATTTTTTATTTGTTTATTTAAATGAAGTCGACCAGTTGCCTGCCCTTCCTTCCATTATCCGTCACCGAGACAAACTGAACAAAGTTCTGAGGTCGACCTTGTAAAGATAAGGATTCAGGTCTGTCTGCTGTTTACCTTTGCTCCTGCGCGCACTGCCCTTCTCTCCACATTTATGTGTTTGTTTGTTTGTCTATCTAATCTTTTGGGTTTTTATTTCTAATGAGGTCGACCAGTTGTCTATTTATTATTTTTTTTACTACGCATCAAGCTGCGCTGCTTGTCTTTGCTCCTGTGTGCTGGCGCACTCTCGCCTTTTCCACTTATTTTTATTTTTGATTTATTTTTGATTTATTTAGTCAATTTAAAAAAAAAATACGCATCGTGCTGTGCTGTTTGTGTTTGCTTGAGTGCATTCCCGCGCTCTCGCTTTCTCCACTTTACAATTTTTTTGTTATTATTTATCTATTCCTGAGAGTTTATCTTATTTTTTATTTGTTTATTTAAATGAAGTCGACCAGTTGCCTGCCCTTCCTTCCATTATCCGTCACCGAGACAACTGAACAAAGTTCTGAGGTCGACCTTGTAAAGATAAGGATTCAGGTCTGTCTGCTGTTTACCTTTGCTCCTGCGCGCACTGCCCTTCTCTCCACATTTATGTGTTTGTTTGTTTGTCTATCTAATCTTTTGGGTTTTTATTTCTAATGAGGTCGACCAGTTGTCTATTTATTATTTTTTTTACTAAGCATCAAGCTGCGCTGCTTGTCTTTGCTCCTGTGTGCTCGCGCACTCTCGCCTTTTCCACTTATTTTTATTTTTGATTTATTTTGTCAATTTAAAAAAAAAAATACGCATCGTGCTTTGCTGTTTGTGTTTGCTTGAGTGCATTCGCGCGCTCTCGCTTTCTCCACTTTACAATTTTTTTGTTATTATTTATCTATTCCTGAGAGTTTATCTTATTTTTTATTTGTTTATTTAAATGAAGTCGACCAGTTGCCTGCCCTTCCTTCCATTATCCGTCACCGAGACAAACTGAACAAAGTTCTGAGGTCGACCTTGTAAAGAAAAGGATTCAGGTCTGTCTGCTGTTTACCTTTGCTCCTGCGCACACTGCCCTTCTCTCCACATTTATGTGTTTGTTTGTTTGTCTATCTAATCTTTTGGGTTTTTATTTCTAATGAGGTCGACCAGTTGTCTATTTATTATTTTTTTTACTACGCATCAAGCTGCGCTGCTTGTCTTTGCTCCTGTGTGCTCGCCCACTCTCGCCTTTTCCACTTATTTTTATTTTTGATTTATTTTTGATTTATTTTGTCAATTTAAAAAAAAATACGCATCGTGCTGTGCTGTTTGTGTTTGCTTGAGTGCATTCGCGCGCTCTCGCTTTCTCCACTTTACAATTTTTTTGTTATTATTTATCTATTCCTGAGAGTTTATCTTATTTTTTATTTGTTTATTTAAATGAAGTCGACCAGTTGCCTGCCCTTCCTTCCATTATCCGTCACCGAGACAAACTGAACAAAGTTCTGAGGTCGACGTTGTAAAGATAAGGATTCAGGTCTGTCTGCTGTTTACCTTTGCTCCTGCCCGCACTGCCCTTCTCTCCACATTTATGTGTTTGTTTGTTTGTCTATCTAATCTTTTGGGTTTTTATTTCTAATGAGGTCGACCAGTTGTCTATTTTTTATTTTTTTTTACTACGCATCAAGCTGCGCTGCTTGTCTTTGCTCCTGTGTACTCGCGCACTCTAGCCTTTTCCACTTATTTTTATTTTTGATTTATTTTTGATTTATTTTGTCAATTTCAAAAAAAATACGCATCGTGCTGTGCTGTTTGTGTTTGCTTGAGTGCATTCGCGCCCTCTCGCTTTCTCCACTTTACAATTTTTTTGTTATTATTTATCTATTCCTGAGAGTTTATCTTATTATTTATTTGTTTATTTAAATGAAGTCGACCAGTTGCCTGCCCTTCCTTCCATTATCCGTCACCGAGACAAACTGAACAAAGTTCTGAGGTCGACCTTGTAAAGATAAGGATTCAGGTCTGTCAGCTGTTTACCTTTGCTCCTGCGCGCACTGCCCTTCTCTCCACATTTATGTGTTTGTTTGTTTGTCTATCTAATCTTTTGGGTTTTTATTTCTAATGAGGTCGACCAGTTGTCTATTTATTATTTTTTTTACTACGCATCAAGCTGCGCTGCTTGTCTTTGCTCCTGTGTGCTCGCGCACTCTCGCCTTTTCCACTTATTTTTATTTTTGATTTATTTTTGATTTATTTTGTCAATTTAAAAAAAAAATATGCATCGTGCTGTGCTGTTTTTGTTTGCTTGAGTGCATTCGCGCCCTCTCGCTTTCTCCACTTAACAATTTTTTTGTTATTATTTATCTATTCCTGAGAGTTTATCTTATTTTTTATTTGTTTATTTAAATGAAGTCGACCAGTTGCCTGCCCTTCCTTCCATTATCCGTCACCGAGACAAACTGTACAAAGTTCTGAGGTCGACCTTGTAAAGATAAGGATTCAGGTCTGTCTGCTGTTTACCTTTGCTCCTGCGCGCAGTGCCCTTCTCTCCACATTTATGTGTTTGTTTGTTTGTCTATCTAATCTTTTGGGTTTCTATTTCTAATGAGGTCGACCAGTTGTCTATTTATTATTTTTTTACTACGCATCAAGCTGCGCTGCTTGTCTTTGCTCCTGTGTGCTCGCGCACTCTCGCCTTTTCCACTTATTTTTATTTTTTATTTATTTTTTATTTATTTTGTCAATTTAAAAAAAAATACGCATCGTGCTGTGCTGTTTGTGTTTGCTTGAGTGCATTCGCGCGCTCTCGCTTTCTCCACTTTACAATTTTTTTGTTATTATTTATCTATTCCTGAGAGTTTATCTTATTTTCTTTTTGTTTATTTAAATGAAGTCGACCAGTTGCCTGCCCTTCCTTCCATTATCCGTCACCGAGACAAACTGAACAAAGTTCTGAGGTCGACCTTGTAATGATAAGGATTCAGGTCTGTCTGCTGTTTACCTTTGCTCCTGCGCGCACTGCCCTTCTCTCCACATTTATGTGTTTGTTTGTTTGTCTATCTAATCTTTTGGGTTTTTATTTCTAATGAGGTCGACCAGTTGTCTATTTATTATTTTTTTTACTACGCATCAAGCTGCGCTGCTTGTCTTTGCTCCTGTGTGCTCGCGCACTCTCGCCTTTTCCACTTATTTTTATTTTTGATTCATTTTTGATTTATTTTGTCAATTTAAAAAAATACGCATCGTGCTGTGCTGTTTGTGTTTGCTTGAGTGCATTCGCGCGCTCTCGCTTTCTCCACTTTACAATTTTTTTGTTATTATTTATCTATTCCTGAGATTTTATCTTATTTTTTATTTGTTTATTTAAATGAAGTCGACCAGTTGCCTGCCCTTCCTTCCATTATCCGTCACCGAGACAAACTGAACAAAGTTCTGAGGTCGACCTTGTAAAGATAAGGATTCAGGTCTGTCTATTGTTTACCTTTGCTCCTGCGCGCACTGCCCTTCTCTCCACATTTATGTGTTTGTTTGTTTGTCTATCTAATCTTTTGGGTTTTTATTTCTAATGAGGTCGACCAGTTGTCTATTTATTACTTTTTTTACTACGCATCAAGCTGCACTGCTTGTCTTTGCTCCTGTGTGCTCGCGCACTCTCGCCTTTTCAACTTATTTTTATTTTTGATTTATTTTCGATTCATTTTGTCAATTTAAAAAAAAATACGCATCGTGCTGTGCTGTTTGTGTTTGCTTGAGTGCATTCGCGCGCTCACGCTTTCTCCACTTTACAATTTTTTTGTTATTATTTATCTATTCCTGAGAGTTTATCTCATTTTATATTTGTTTATTTGAATGAAGTCGACCAGTTGCCTGCCCTTTCTTCCATTATCCGTCACCGAGACAAACTGAACAAAGTTCTGAGGTCGACCTTGTAAAGATAAGGATTCAGGTCTATCTGCTGTTTACCTTTACTCCTGCGCGCACTGCCCTTTTCTCCACATTTATGTGTTTGTTTGTTTGTCTATCTAATCTTTTGGGTTTTTATTTCTAATGAGGTCGACCAGTTGTCTATTTATTATTTTTTTTACTACGCATCAAGCTGCGCTGCTTGTCTTTGCTCCTGTGTGCTCGTGCACTCTCGCCTTTTCCACTTATTTTTATTTTTGATTTATTTTTGATTTATTTTGTCAATTTAAAAAAATACGCATCGTGCTGCGCTGTTTGTGTTTGCTTGAGTGCATTCGCGCGCTCTCGCTTTCTCCACTTTACAATTTTTGTTATTATTTATCTATTCCTGAGAGTTTGTCTTATTTTTTATTTGTTTATTTAAATGAAGTCGACCAGTTGCCTGCCCTTCCTTCCATTATCCGTCACCGAGACAAACTGAACAAAGTTCTGAGGTCGACCTTGTAAAGATAAGGATTCAGGTCTGTCTGCTGTTTACCTTTGCTCCTGCGCGCACTGCCCTTCTCTCCACATTTATGTGTTTGTTTGTTTGTCTATCTAATCTTTTGGGTTTTTATTTCTAATGAGGTCGACCAGTTGTCTATTTATTATTTTTTTTACTACGCATCAAGCTGCGCTGCTTGTCTTTGCTCCTCTGTGCTCGCGCACTCTCGCCTTTTCCACTAATTTTTATTTTTGATTTAATTGGATTTATTTTGTCAATTTAAAAAAAAAGTATGCATCGTGCTGTGCTATTTGTGTTTGCTTGAGTGCATTCGCGCGCTCTCGCTTTCTCCACTTTACAATTTTTTTGTTATTATTTATCTATTCCTGAGAGTTTATCTTATTTTTTATTTGTTTATTTAAATGAAGTCGACCAGTTGCCTGCCCTTCCTTCCATTATCCGTCACCGAGACAAACTGAACAAAGTTCTGAGGTCGACCTTGTAAAGAAAAGGATTCAGGTCTGTCTGCTGTTTACCTTTGCTCCTGCGCGCACTGCCCTTCTCTCCACATTTATGTGTTTGTTTGTTTGTCTATCTAATCTTTTGGGTTTTTATTTCTAATGAGGTCGACCAGTTGTCTATTTATTATATTTTTTACTACGCATCAAGCTGCGCTGCTTGTCTTTGCTCCTGTGTGCTCGCGCACTCTCGCCTTTTCCACTTATTTTTATTTTAGATTTATTTTTGATTTATTTTGTCAATTTAAAAAAAAATACACATCGTGCTGTGCTGTTTGTGTTTGCTTGAGTGCATTCGCGCGCTCTCGCTTTCTCCACTTTACAATTTTTTTGTTATTATTTATCTATTCCTGAGAGTTTATCTTATTTTTTATTAGTTTATTTAAATGAAGTCGACCAGTTGCCTGCCCTTCCTTCCATTATCCGTCACCGAGACAAATGAACAAACTTCTGAGGTCGACCTTGTAAAGATAAGGATTCAGGTCTGTCTGCTGTTTACCTTTGCTCCTGCGCGCACTGCCCTTCTCTCCACATTTATGTGTTTGTTTGTTTGTCTATCTAATCTTTTGGTTTTTTATTTCTAATGAGGTCGACCAGTTGTCTATTTATTATTTTTTTTACTACGCATCAAGCTGCGCTGCTTGTCTTTGCTCCTGTGTGCTCGCGCACTCTCGCCTTTTCCACTTATTTTATTTTGATTTATTTTTGATTTATTTTGTCAATTTTAAAAAAAAATACGCATCGTGCTGCGCTGTTTGTGTTTGCTTGAGTGCATTCGCGCGCTCTCGCTTTCTCCACTTTACAATTTTTTTGTTATTACTTATCTATTCCTGAGAGTTTATCTTATTTTTATTTGTTTATTTAAATGAAGTCGACCAGTTGCCTGCCCTACCTTCCATTATCCGTCACCGAGACAAACTGAACAAAGTTCTGAGGTCGACCTTGTAAAGATAAGGATTCAGGTCTGTCTGCTGTTTACCTTTGCTCCTGCGCGCACTGCCCTTCTCTCCACATTTATGTGTTTGTTTGTTTGTCTATCTAATCTTTTGGGTTTTTATTTCTAATGAGGTCGACCAGTTGTCTATTTATTATATTTTTTACTACGCATCAAGCTGCGCTGCTTGTATTTGCTCCTGTGTGCTCGCGCACTCTCGCCTTTTCCACTTATTTTTATTTTTGATTTATTTTTGATTTATTTTGTCAATTTAAAAAAAAATACACATCGTGCTGTGCTGTTTGTGTTTGCTTGAGTGCATTCGCGCGCTCTCGCTTTCTCCACTTTACAATTTTTTTGTTATTATTTATCTATTCCTGAGAGTTTATCTTATTTTTTATTTGTTTATTTAAATGAAGTCGACCAGTTGCCTGCCCTTCCTTCCATTATCCGTCACCGAGACAAACTGAACAAAGTTCTGAGGTCGACCTTGTAAAGATAAGGATTCAGGTCTGTCTGCTGTTTACCTTTGCTCCTGCGCTCACTGCCCTTCTCTCCACATTTATGTGTTTGTTTGTTTGTCTATCTAATCTTTTGGGTTTTTATTTCTAATGAGGTCGACCAGTTGTCTATTTATTATTTTTTTTACTACGCATCAAGCTGCGCTGCTTGTCTTTGCTCCTGTGTGCTCGCGCACTCTCGCCTTTTCCACTTATTTTTATTTTTGATTTATTTTTGATTTATTTTGTCAATTTTAAAAAAAAATACGCATCGTGCTGCGCTGTTTGTGTTTGCTTGAGTGCATTCGCGCGCTCTCGCTTTCTCCACTTTACAATTTTTTTGTTATTATTTATCTATTCCTGAGAGTTTATCTTATTTTTTATTTGTTTATTTAAATGAAGTCGACCAGTTGCATGCCCTTCCTTCCATTATCCGTCACCGAGACAAACTGAACAAAGTTCTGAGGTCGACCTTGTAAAGATAAGGATTCAGGTCTGTCTGCTGTTTACATTTGCTCCTGCCCCCACTGCCCTTCTCTCCACATTTATGTGTTTGTTTGTTTGTCTATCTAATCTTTTGGGTTTTTATTTCTCATGAGGTCGACCAGTTGTCTATTTATTATTTTTTTTACTACGCATCAAGGTGCGCTGCTTGTCTTTGCTCCTGTGTGCTCGCGCACTCTCGCCTTTTCCACTTATTTTTATTTTTGATTTATTTTTGATTTATTTTGTCAATTTAAAAAAAAATACGCATCGTGCTGTGCTGTTTGTGTTTGCTTGAGTGCATTCGCGCTCTCTCGCTTTCTCCACTTTACAATTTTTTTGTTATTATTTATCTATTCCTGAGAGTTTATCTTATTTTTTATTTGTTTATTTAAATGAAGTCGACCAGTTTCCTGCCCTTCCTTCCATTATCCGTCACTGAGACAAACTGAACAAAGTTCTGAGGTCGACCTTGTAAAGATAAGGATTCAGGTCTGTCTGCTGTTTACCTTTGCTCCTGCCCCCACTGCCCTTCTCTCCACATTTATGTGTTTGTTTGTTTGTCTATCTAATCTTTTGGGTTTTTATTTCTAATGAGGTCGACCAGTTGTCTATTTATTATTTTTTTTACTACGCCTCAAGCTGCGCTGCTTGTCTTTGCTCCTGTGTGCTCGCGCACTCTCGCCTTTTCCACTTATTTTTATTTTTGATTTGTTTTTGATTTATTTTGTCAATTTAAAAAAAAATACGCATCGTGCTGTGCTGTTTGTGTTTGCTTGAGTGCATTCGCGCGCTCTCGCTTTCTCCACTTTACAATTTTTTGTTATTATTTATCTATTCCTGAGAGTTTATCTTATTTTTTTTTGTTTATTTAAATGAAGTCGACCAGTTGCCTGCCCTTCCTTCCATTATCCGTCACCGAGACAAACTGAACAAAGTTCTGAGGTCGACCTTGTAAAGATAAGGATTCAGGTCTGTCTGCTGTTTACCTTTGCTCCTGCGCGCACTGACCTTCTCTCCACATTTATGTGTTTGATTGTTTGTCTATCTAATCTTTTGGGTATTTATTTCTAATGAGGTCGACCAGTTGTCTATTTATTACTTTTTTTACTACGCATCAAGCTGCGCTGCTTGTCTTTCCTCCTGTGTGCTCGCGCACTCTCGCCTTTTCAACTTATTTTTATTTTTGATTTATTTTTGATTCATTTTGTCAATTTAAAAAAAAATACGCATCGTGCTGTGCTGTTTGTGTTTGCTTGAGTGCATTCGCGCGCTCACGCTTTCTCCACTTTACAATGTTTTTGTTATTATTTATCTATTCCTGAGAGTTTATCTCATTTTATATTTGTTTATTTGAATGAAGTCGACCAGTTGCCTGCCCTTTCTTCCATTATCCGTCACCGAGACAAACTGAACGAAGTTCTGAGGTCGACCTTGTAAAGATAAGGATTCAGGTCTATCTGCTGTTTACCTTTACTCCTGCGCGCACTGCCCTTTTCTCCACATTTATGTGTTTGTTTGTTTGTCTATCTAATCTTTTGGGTTTTTATTTCTAATGAGGTCGACCAGTTGTCTATTTATTATTTTTTTTACTACGCATCAAGCTGCGCTGCTTGTCTTTGCTCCTGTGTGCTCGTGCACTCTCGCCTTTTCCACTTATTTTTATTTTTGATTTATTTTTGATTTATTTTGTCAATTTAAAAAAATACGCATCGTGCTGCGCTGTTTGTGTTTGCTTGAGTGCATTCGCGCGCTCTCGCTTTCTCCACTTTACAATTTTTGTTATTATTTATCTATTCCTGAGAGTTTATCTTATTTTTTATTTGTTTATTTAAATGAAGTCGACCAGTTGCCTGCCCTTCCTTCCATTATCCGTCACCGAGACAAACTGAACAAAGTTCTGAGGTCGACCTTGTAAAGATAAGGATTCAGGTCTGTCTGCTGTTTACCTTTGCTCCTGCGCGCACTGCCCTTCTCTCCACATTTATGTGTTTGTTTGTTTGTCTATCTAATCTTTTGGGTTTTTATTTCTAATGAGGTCGACCAGTTGTCTATTTATTATTTTTTTTACTACGCATCAAGCTGCGCTGCTTGTCTTTGCTCCTCTGTGCTCGCGCACTCTCGCCTTTTCCACTAATTTTTATTTTTGATTTAATTGGATTTATTTTGTCAATTTAAAAAAAAAAGTATGCATCGTGTTGTGCTATTTGTGTTTGCTTGAGTGCATTCGCGCGCTCTCGCTTTCTCCACTTTACAATTTTTTTGTTATTATTTATCTATTCCTGAGAGTTTATCTTATTTTTTATTTGTTTATTTAAATGAAGTCGACCAGTTGCCTGCCCTTCCTTCCATTATCCGTCACCGGGACAAACTGAACAAAGTTCTGAGGTCGACCTTGTAAAGAAAAGGATTCAGGTCTGTCTGCTGTTTACCTTTGCTCCTGCGCGCACTGCCCTTCTCTCCACATTTATGTGTTTGTTTGTCTGTCTATCTAATCTTTTGGGTTTTTATTTCTAATGAGGTCGACCAGTTGTCTATTTATTATATTTTTTACTACGCATCAAGCTGCGCTGCTTGTATTTGCTCCTGTGTGCTCGCGCACTCTCGCCTTTTCCACTTATTTTTATTTTTGATTTATTTTTGATTTATTTTGTCAATTTAAAAAAAAATACACATCGTGCTGTGCTGTTTGTGTTTGCTTGAGTGCATTCGCGCGCTCTCGCTTTCTCCACTTTACAATTTTTTTGTTATTATTTATCTATTCCTGAGAGTTTATCTTATTTTTTATTTGTTTATTTAAATGAAGTCGACCAGTTGCCTGCCCTTCCTTCCATTATCCGTCACCGAGACAAACTGAACAAAGTTCTGAGGTCGACCTTGTAAAGATAAGGATTCAGGTCTGTCTGCTGTTTACCTTTGCTCCTGCGCGCACTGCCCTTCTCTCCACATTTATGTGTTTGTTTGTTTGTCTATCTAATCTTTTGGGTTTTTATTTCTAATGAGGTCGACCAGTTGTCTATTTATTATTTTTTTTACTACGCATCAAGCTGCGCTGCTTGTCTTTGCTCCTGTGTGCTCGCGCACTCTCGCCTTTTCCACTTATTTTTATTTTTGATTTATTTTTGATTTATTTTGTCAATTTTAAAAAAAAATACGCATCGTGCTGCGCTGTTTGTGTTTGCTTGAGTGCATTCGCGCGCTCTCGCTTTCTCCACTTTACAATTTTTTTGTTATTATTTATCTATTCCTGAGAGTTTATCTTATTTTTTATTTGTTTATTTAAATGAAGTCGACCAGTTGCATGCCCTTCCTTCCATTATCCGTCACCGAGCCAAACTGTACAAAGTTCTGAGGTCGACCTTGTAAAGATAAGGATTCAGGTCTGTCTGCTGTTTACATTTGCTCCTGCCCCCACTGCCCTTCTCTCCACATTTATGTGTTTGTTTGTTTGTCTATCTAATCTTTTGGGTTTTTATTTCTCATGAGGTCGACCAGTTGTCTATTTATTATTTTTTTTACTACGCATCAAGGTGCGCTGCTTGTCTTTGCTCCTGTGTGCTCGCGCACTCTCGCCTTTTCCACTTATTTTTATTTTTGATTTATTTTTGATTTATTTTGTCAATTTAAAAAAAAATACGCATCGTGCTGTGCTGTTTGTGTTTGCTTGAGTGCATTCGCGCTCTCTCGCTTTCTCCACTTTACAATTTTTTTGTTATTATTTATCTATTCCTGAGAGTTTATCTTATTTTTTATTTGTTTATTTAAATGAAGTCGACCAGTTTCCTGCCCTTCCTTCCATTATCCGTCACCGAGACAAACTGAACAAAGTTCTGAGGTCGACCTTGTAAAGATAAGGATTCAGGTCTGTCTGCTGTTTACCTTTGCTCCTGCCCCCACTGCCCTTCTCTCCACATTTATGTGTTTGTTTGTTTGTCTATCTAATCTTTTGGGTTTTTATTTATAATGAGGTCGACCAGTTGTCTATTTATTATTTTTTTTACTACGCATCAAGCTGCGCTGCTTGTCTTTGCTCCTGTGTGCTCGCGCACTCTCGCCTTTTCCACTTATTTTTATTTTTGATTTGTTTTTGATTTATTTTGTCAATTTAAAAAAAAATACGCATCGTGCTGTGCTGTTTGTGTTTGCTTGAGTGCATTCGCGCGCTCTCGCTTTCTCCACTTTACAATTTTTTGTTATTATTTATCTATTCCTGAGAGTTTATCTTATTTTTTTTTGTTTATTTAAATGAAGTCGACCAGTTGCCTGCCCTTCCTTCCATTATCCGTCACCGAGACAAACTGAACAAAGTTCTGAGGTCGACCTTGTAAAGATAAGGATTCAGGTCTGTCTGCTGTTTACCTTTGCTCCTGCGCGCACTGACCTTCTCTCCACATTTATGTGTTTGATTGTTTGTCTATCTAATCTTTTGGGTTTTTATTTCTAATGAGGTCGACCAGTTGTCTATTTATTACTTTTTTTACTACGCATCAAGCTGCGCTGCTTGTCTTTGCTCCTGTGTGCTCGCGCACTCTCGCCTTTTCAACTTATTTTTATTTTTGATTTATTTTTGATTCATTTTGTCAATTTAAAAAAAAATACGCATCGTGCTGTGCTGTTTGTGTTTGCTTGAGTGCATTCGCGCGCTCACGCTTTCTCCACTTTACAATTTTTTTGTTATTATTTATCTATTCCTGAGAGTTTATCTCATTTTATATTTGTTTATTTGAATGAAGTCGACCAGTTGCCTGCCCTTTCTTCCATTATCCGTCACCGAGACAAACTGAACAAAGTTCTGAGGTCGACCTTGTAAAGATAAGGATTCAGGTCTATCTGCTGTTTACCTTTACTCCTGCGCGCACTGCCCTTTTCTCCACATTTATGTGTTTGTTTGTTTGTCTATCTAATCTTTTGGGTTTTTATTTCTAATGAGGTCGACCAGTTGTCTATTTATTATTTTTTTTACTACGCATCAAGCTGCGCTGCTTGTCTTTGCTCCTGTGTGCTCGTGCACTCTCGCCTTTTCCACTTATTTTTATTTTTGATTTATTTTTGATTTATTTTGTCAATTTAAAAAAATACGCATCGTGCTGCGCTGTTTGTGTTTGCTTGAGTGCATTCGCGCGCTCTCGCTTTCTCCACTTTACAATTTTTGTTATTATTTATCTATTCCTGAGAGTTTATCTTATTTTTTATTTGTTTATTTAAATGAAGTCGACCAGTTGCCTGCCCTTCCTTCCATTATCCGTCACCGAGACAAACTGAACAAAGTTCTGAGGTCGACCTTGTAAAGATAAGGATTCAGGTCTGTCTGCTGTTTACCTTTGCTCCTGCGCGCACTGCCCTTCTCTCCACATTTATGTGTTTGTTTGTTTGTCTATCTAATCTTTTGGGTTTTTATTTCTAATGAGGTCGACCAGTTGTCTATTTATTATTTTTTTTACTACGCATCAAGCTGCGCTGCTTGTCTTTGCTCCTCTGTGCTCGCGCACTCTCGCCTTTTCCACTAATTTTTATTTTTGATTTAATTGGATTTATTTTGTCAATTTAAAAAAAAAAGTATGCATCGTGCTGTGCTATTTGTGTTTGCTTGAGTGCATTCGCGCGCTCTCGCTTTCTCCACTTTACAATTTTTTTGTTATTATTTATCTATTCCTGAGAGTTTATCTTATTTTTTATTTGTTTATTTAAATGAAGTCGACCAGTTGCCTGCCCTTCCTTCCATTATCCGTCACCGAGACAAACTGGACAAAGTTCTGAGGTCGACCTTGTAAAGAAAAGGATTCAGGTCTGTCTGCTGTTTACCTTTGCTCCTGCGCGCACTGCCCTTCTCTCCACATTTATGTGTTTGTTTGTCTGTCTATCTAATCTTTTGGGTTTTTATTTCTAATGAGGTCGACCAGTTGTCTATTTATTATATTTTTTACTACGCATCAAGCTGCGCTGCTTGTCTTTGCTCCTGTGTGCTCGCGCACTCTCGCCTTTTCCACTTATTTTTATTTTTGATTTATTTTTGATTTATTTTGTCAATTTAAAAAAAAATACACATCGTGCTGTGCTGTTTGTGTTTGCTTGAGTGCATTCGCGCTCTCTCGCTTTCTCCACTTTACAATTTTTTTGTTATTATTTATCTATTCCTGAGAGTTTATCTTATTTTTTATTAGTTTATTTAAATGAAGTCGACCAGTTGCCTGCCCTTCCTTCCATTATCCGTCACCGAGACAAAATGAACAAAGTTCTGAGGTCGACCTTGTAAAGATAAGGATTCAGGTCTGTCTGCTGTTTACCTTTGCTCCTGCGCGCACTGCCCTTCTCTCCACATTTATGTGTTTGTTTGTCTGTCTATCTAATCTTTTGGGTTTTTATTTCTAATGAGGTCGACCAGTTGTCTATTTATTATTTTTTTTACTACGCATCAAGCTGCGCTGCTTGTCTTTGCTCCTGTGTGCTCGCGCACTCTCGCCTTTTCCACTTATTTTATTTTTGATTTATTTTTGATTTATTTTGTCAATTTTAAAAAAAAAATACGCATCGTGCTGCGCTGTTTGTGTTTGCTTGAGTGCATTCGCGCGCTCTCGCTTTCTCCACTTTACAATTTTTTTGTTATTATTTATCTATTCCTGACAGTTTGTCTTATTTTTATTTGTTTATTTAAATGAAGTCGACCAGTTGCCTGCCCTACCTTCCATTATCCGTCACCGAGACAAACTGAACAAAGTTCTGAGGTCGACCTTGTAAAGATAAGGATTCAGGTCTGTCTGCTGTTTACCTTTGCTCCTGCGCGCACTGCCCTTCTCTCCACATTTATGTGTTTGTTTGTTTGTCTATCTAATCTTTTGGGTTTTTATTTCTAATGAGGTCGACCAGTTGTCTATTTATTATATTTTTTACTACGCATCAAGCTGCGCTGCTTGTATTTGCTCCTGTGTGCTCGCGCACTCTCGCCTTTTCCACTTATTTTTATTTTTGATTTATTTTTGATTTATTTTGTCAATTTAAAAAAAATACACATCGTGCTGTGCTGTTTGTGTTTGCTTGAGTGCATTCGCGCGCTCTCGCTTTCTCCACTTTACAATTTTTTTGTTATTATTTATCTATTCCTGAGAGTTTATCTTATTTTTTATTTGTTTATTTAAATGAAGTCGACCAGTTGCCTGCCCTTCCTTCCATTATCCGTCACCGAGACAAACTGAACAAAGTTCTGAGGTCGACCTTGTAAAGATAAGGATTCAGGTCTGTCTGCTGTTTACCTTTGCTCCTGCGCGCACTGCCCTTCTCTCCACATTTATGTGTTTGTTTGTTTGTCTATCTAATCTTTTGGGTTTTTATTTCTAATGAGGTCGACCAGTTGTCTATTTATTATTTTTTTACTACGCATCAAGCTGCGCTGCTTGTCTTTGCTCCTGTGTGCTTGCGCACTCTCGCCTTTTCCACTTATTTTTATTTTTGATTTATTTTTGATTTATTTTGTCAATTTTAAAAAAAAATACGCATCGTGCTGCGCTCTTTGTGTTTGCTTGAGTGCATTCGCGCGCTCTCGCTTTCTCCACTTTACAATTTTTTTGTTATTATTTATCTATTCCTGAGAGTTTATCTTATTTTTTATTTGTTTATTTAAATGAAGTCGACCAGTTTCCTGTCCTTCCTTCCATTATCCGTCACCGAGACAAACTGAACAAAGTTCTGAGGTCGACCTTGTAAAGATAAGGATTCAGGTCTGTCTGCTGTTTACCTTTGCTCCTGCCCCCACTGCCCTTCTCTCCACATTTATGTGTTTGTTTGTTTGTCTATCTAATCTTTTGGGTTTTTATTTCTAATGAGGTCGACCAGTTGTCTATTTATTATTTTTTTTACTACGCATCAAGCTGCGCTGCTTGTCTTTGCTCCTGTGTGCTCGCGCACTCTCGCCTTTTCCACTTATTTTTATTTTTGATTTGTTTTTGATTTATTTTGTCAATTTAAAAAAAAATACGCATCGTGCTGTGCTGTTTGTGTTTGCTTGAGTGCATTCGCGCGCTCTCGCTTTCTCCACTTTACAATTTTTTGTTATTATTTATCTATTCCTGAGAGTTTATCTTATTTTTTTTGTTTATTTAAATGAAGTCGACCAGTTGCCTGCCCTTCCTTCCATTATCCGTCACCGAGACAAACTGGACAAAGTTCTGAGGTCGACCTTGTAAAGATAAGGATTCAGGTCTGTCTGCTGTTTACCTTTGCTCCTGCGCGCACTGACCTTCTCTCCACATTTATGTGTTTATTTGTTTGTCTATCTAATCTTTTGGGTTTTTATTTCTAATGAGGTCGACCAGTTTTCTATTTATTATTTTTTTTACTACGCATCAAGCTGCGCTGCTTGTCTTTGCTCCTCTGTGCTCGCGCACTCTCGCCTTTTCCACTTATTTTTATTTTTGATTTAATTTTTTTTTTATTTATTGATTTTTTTGGCCAGTCCTGGGCCTTGGACTCAGGGCCTGAGCACTGTCCCTGGCTTCTTCCCGCTCAAGGCTAGCACTCTGCCACTTGAGCCACAGCGCCGCTTCTGGCCGTTTTCTGTATATGTGGTGCTGGGGAATCGAACCTAGGGCCTCGTGTATCCGAGGCAGGCACTCTTGCCACTAGGCTATATCCCCAGCCCTTTGATTTATTTTTGATTTATTTTGACAATTTAAAAAAAAAAACGCATCGTGCTGTGCTGTTTGTGTTTGCTTGAGGGAATTCGCGCGCTCTCGCTTTCTCCACTTTTCAATTTTTTTGTTATTATTTATCTATTCCTGAGAGTTTATCTTATTTTTTATTTGTTTATTTAAATGAAGTCGACCAGTTGCCTGCCCTTCCTTCCATTATCCATCACCGAGACAAACTGAACAAAGTTCTGAGGTCGACCTTGTAAAGATAAGGATTCAGGTCTGTCTGCTGTTTACCTTTGCTCCTGCGCGCACTGCCCTTCTCTCCACATTTATGTGTTTGTTTGTTTGTCTATCTAATCTTTTGGGTTTTTATTTCTAATGAGGTCGACCAGTTGTCTATTTATTATTTTTTTTACTACGCATCAAGCTGCGCTGCTTGTCTTTGCTCCTGTGTGCTTTCGCACTCTCGCCTTTTCCACTCATTTTTATTTTTGATTTATTTTTGATTTATTTTGTCAATTTTAAAAAAAAAATACGCATCGTGCTGTGCTGTTTGTGTTTGCTTGAGTGCATTCGCGCGCTCTCGCTTTCTCCACTTTACAATTTTTTTGTTATTATTTATCTATTCCTGAGAGTTTATCTTATTTTTTATTTGTTTATTTAAATGAAGTCGACCAGTTGCCTGCCCTTCCTTCCATTATCCGTCACCGAGACAAACTGAACAAAGTTCTGAGGTCGACCTTGTAAAGATAAGGATTCAGGTCTGTCTGCTGTTTACCTTTGCTCCTGCGCGCACTGCCCTTCTCTCCATATTTATGTGTTTGTTTGTTTGTCTATCTAATCTTTTGGGATTTTATTTCTAATGAGGTCGACCAGTTGTCTATTATTTTTTTTACTATGCATCAAGCTGCGCTGCTTGTCTTTGATCCTGTGTGCTTGCGCACTCTCGCCTTTTCCACTTATTTTTATTTTTGATTTATTTTGTCAATTTAAAAAAAAATACGCATCGTGCTGTGCTGTTTGTTTTTCCTTGAGTGCATTCGCGCGCTCTCGCTTTCTCCACTTTACAATTTTTTTGTTATTATTTATCTATTCCTGAGAGTTTATCTCATTTTTTAGTTGTTTATTTAAATGAAGTCGACCAGTTGCCTGCCCTTCCTTCCATTATCCGTCACCGAGACAAACTGAACAAAGTTCTGAGGTCGACCTTGTAAAGATAAGGATTCAGGTTTGTCTGCTGTTTACCTTTGCTCCTGCGCGCACTGCCCTTCTCTCCACATTTATGTGTTTGTTTGTTTGTCTATCTAATTTTTGGGTTTTTATTTCTAATGAGGTCGACCAGTTGTCTATTTATTATTTTTTTTACTACGCATCAAGCTGTGCTGCTTGTCTTTGCTCCTGAGTGCTCGCGCACTCTCGCCTTTTCCACTTATTTTTATTTTTGATTTATTTTTGATTTATTTTGTCAATTTAAAAAAAAATACGCATCGTGCTGTGCTGTTTGTGTTTGCTTGAGTGTATTCGCGCGCTCTCGCTTTCTCCACGTTACAATTTTTTTGTTATTATTTATCTATTCCTGAGAGTTTATCTTATTTTTTATTTGTTTATTTAAATGAAGTCGACCAGTTGCCTGCCCTTCCTTCCATTATCCGTCACCGAGACAAACTGAACAAAGTTCTGATGTCGACCTCGTAAATATAAGGATTCAGGTCGGTCTGCTGTTTACCTTTGCTCCTGCGCGCACTGCCCTTCTCTCCACATTTATGTGTTTGTTTGTTTGTCTATCTAATCTTTTGGGTTTTTATTTCTAATGAGGTCGACCAGTTGTCTATTTATTATTTTTTTTACTACGCATCAAACTGCGCTGCTTGTCTTTGCTCATGTGTGCTCGCGCACTCTCGCCTTTTCCACTTTTTTTATTTTTGATTTATTTTTGATTTATTTTGTCAATTTAAAAAAAATACGCATCGTGCTGTGCTTTTTGTGTTTGCTTGAGTGCATTCGCGCGCTCTCGCTTTTTCCACTTTACAATTTTTTTGTTATTATTTATCTATTCCTGAGAGTTTATCTCATTTTTTATTTCTTTATTTAAATGAAGTCGACCAGTTGCCTGCCCTTCCTTCCATTATCCGTCACCGAGACAAACTGAACAAAGTTCTGAGGTCGACCTTGTAAAGATAAGGATTCAGGTCTGTCTGCTGTTTACCTTTGCTCCTGCGCGCACTGCCCTTCTCTCCACATTTATGTGTTTGTTTGTTTGTCTATCTAATCTTTTGGGTTTTTATTTCTAATGAGGTCGACCAGTTGTCTATTTATTATTTTTTTACTACGCATCAAGCTGCGCTGCTTGTCTTTGCTCCTGTGTGCTCGCGCACTCTTGCCTTTTCCACTTATTTTTATTTTTGATTTATTTTGTCAATTTTTTAAAAAAAATACGCCTCGTGCTGTGCTGTTTGTGTTTGCTTGAGTGCATTCGCGCGCTCTCGCTTTCTCCACTTTACAATTTTTTTGTTATTATTTATCTATTCCTGAGAGTTTATCTTATTTTTTATTTGTTTATTTAAATGAAGTCGACCAGTTGCCTGCCCTTCCTTCCATTATCCGTCACCGAGACAAACTGAACAAAGTTCTGAGGTCGACCTTGTAAAGATAAGGATTCAGGTCTGTCTGCTGTTTACCTTTGCTCCTGCGCGCACTGCCCTTCTATCCACAGTTATGTGTTTGTTTGTTTGTCTATCTAATCTTTTGGGTTTTTATTTCTAATGAGGTCGACCAGTTGTCTATTTATTATTTTTTTTACTACGCATCAAGCTGCGCTGCTTGTCTTTGCTCCTGTGTGCTCGCGCACTCTCGCCTTTTCCACTTATTTTAATTTTTGATTTATTTTTGATTTATTTCGTCAATTTTAAAAAAAAATACGCATCGTGCTGTGCTGTTTGTGTTTGCTTGAGTGCATTCGCGCGCTCTCGCTTTCTCCACTTTACAATTTTTTTGTTATTATTTATCTATTCCTGAGAGTTTATCTTAGTTTTTATTTGTTTATTTAAATGAAGTCCCCCAGTTGCCTGCCCTTCCTTCCATTATCCGTCACCGAGACAAACTGAACAAAGTTCTGAGGTCGACCTTGTAAAGATAAGGATTCAGGTCTGTCTGCTGTTTACCTTTGCTCCTGCGCGCACTGCCCTTCTCTCCACATTTATGTGTTTGTTTGTTTGTCTATCTAATCTTTTGGGTTTTTATTTCTAATGAGGTCGACCAGTTGTCTATTTATTATTTTTTTTTACTACGCATCAAGCTGCGCTTCTTGTCTTTGCTCCTGTGTGCTCGCGCACTCTCGCCTTTTCCACTTATTTTTATTTTTTATTTATTTTTTATTTATTTTGTCAATTTAAAAAAAAATACGCATCGTGCTGTGCTGTTTGTGTTTGCTTGAGTGCATTCGCGCGCTCTCGCTTTCTCCACTTTACAATTTTTTTGTTATTATTTATCTATTCCTGAGAGTTTATCTTATTTTCTTTTTGTTTATTTAAATGAAGTGGACCAGTTGCCTGCCCTTCCTTCCATTATCCGTCACCGAGACAAACTGAACAAAGTTCTGAGGTCGACCTTGTAATGATAAGGATTCAGGTCTGTCTGCTGTTTACCTTTGCTCCTGCGCGCACTGCCCTTCTCTCCACATTTATGTGTTTGTTTGTCTATCTAATCTTTTGGGTTTTTATGTCTAATGAGGTCGACCAGTTGTCTCATTATTATTTTTTTTACTACGCATCAAGCTGCGCTGCTTGTCTTTGCTCCTGTGTGCTCGCGCACTCTCGCCTTTTCCACTTATTTTTATTTTTGATTTATTTTTGATTTATTTTGTCAATTTAAAAAAATACGCATCGTGCTGTGCTGTTTGTGTTTGCTTGAGTGCATTCGCGCGCTCTCGCTTTCTCCACTTTACAATTTTTTTGTTATTATTTATCTATTCCTGAGATTTTATCTTATTTTTTATTTGTTTATTTAAATGACGTCGACCAGTTGCCTGCCCTTCCTTCCATTATCCGTCACCGAGACAAACTGAACAAAGTTCTGAGGTCGACCTTGTAAAGATAAGGATTCAGGACTGTCTGCTGTTTACCTTTGCTCCTGCGCGCACTGCCCTTCTCTCCACATTTATGTGTTTGTTTGTTTGTCTATCTAATCTTTTGGGTTTTTATTTCTAATGAGGTCGACCAGTTGTCTATTTATTATTTTTTTTACTACGCATCAAACTGCGCTGCTTGTCTTTGCTCATGTGTGCTCGAGCACTCTCGCCTTTTCCACTTATTTTTATTTTTGATTTATTTTTGATTTATTTTGTCAATTTTAAAAAAAATACGCATCGTGCTGTGCTGTTTGTGTTTGCTTGAGTGCATTCGCGCGCTCTCGCTTTCTCCGCTTTACAATTTTTTTGTTATTATTTATCTATTCCTGAGAGTTTATCTCATTTTTTATTTCTTTATTTAAATGAAGTCGACCAGTTGCCTGCCCTTCCTTCCATTATCCGTCACCGAGACAAACTGAACAAAGTTCTGAGGTCGACCTTGTAAAGATAAGGATTCAGGTCTGTCTGCTGTTTACCTTTGCTCCTGCGCGCACTGCCCTTCTCTCCACATTTATGTGTTTGTTTGTTTGTCTATCTAATCTTTTGGGTTTTTATTTCTAATGAGGTCGACCAGTTGTCTATTTATTATTTTTTTACTAGGCATCAAGCTGCGCTGCTTGTCTTTGCTCCTGTGTGCTCGCGCACTCTTGCCTTTTCCACTTATTTTTATTTTTGATTTATTTTGTCAATTTTTTAAAAAAAAATACGCCTCGTGCTGTGCTGTTTGTGTTTGCTTGAGTGCATTCGCGCGCTCTCGCTTTCTCCACTTTACAATTTTTTTGTTATTATTTATCTATTCCTGAGAGTTTATCTTATTTTATATTTGTTTATTTAAATGAAGTCGACCAGTTGCCTGCCCTTCCTTCCATTATCCGTCACCGAGACAAACTGAACAAAGTTCTGAGGTCGACCTTGTAAAGATAAGGATTCAGGTCTGTCTGCTGTTTACCTTTGCTCCTGCGCGCACTGCCCATCTATCAACAGTTATGTGTTTGTTTGTTTGTCTATCTAATCTTTTGGGTTTTTATTTCTAATGAGGTCGACCAGTTGTCTATTTATTATTTTTTTTACTACGCATCAAGCTGCGCTGCTTGTCTTTGCTCCTGTGTGCTCGCGCACTCTCGCCTTTTCCACTTATTTTAATTTTTGATTTATTTTTGATTTATTTCGTCAATTTTAAAAAAAAATACGCATCGTGCTGTGCTGTTTGTGTTTGCTTGAGTGCATTCGCGCGCTCTCGCTTTCTCCACTTTACAATTTTTTTGTTATTATTTATCTATTCCTGAGAGTTTATCTTATTTTTTAGTTGTTTATTTAAATGAAGTCGACCAGTTGCCTGCCCTTCCTTCCATTATCCGTCACCGAGACAAACTGAACAAAGTTCTGAGGTCGACCTTGTAAAGATAAGGATTCAGGTTTGTCTGCTGTTTACCTTTGCTCCTGCGCGCACTGCCCTTCTCTCCACATTTATGTGTTTGTTTGTTTGTCTATCTAATTTTTGGGTTTTTATTTCTAATGAGGTCGACCAGTTGTCTATTGATTATTTTTTTTACTACGCATCAAGCTGTGCTGCTTCTCTTTGCTCCTGTGTGCTCGCGCACTCTCGCCTTTTCCACTTCTTTTTATTTTTGATTTATTTTTGATTTATTTTGTCAATTTAAAAAAAAAATACGCATCGTGCTGTGCTGTTTGTGTTTGCTTGAGTGTATTCGCGTGCTCTCGCTTTCTCCACGTTACAATTTTTTTGTTATTATTTATCTATTCCTGAGAGTTTATCTTATTTTTTATTTGTTTATTTAAATGAAGTCGACCAGTTCCCTGCCCTTCCTTCCATTATCCGTCACCGAGACAAACTGAACAAAGTTCTGATGTCGACCTCGTAAAGATAAGTATTCAGGTCTGTCTGCTGTTTACCTTTGCTCCTGCGCGCACTGCCCTTCTCTCCACATTTATGTGTTTGTTTGTTTGTCTATCTAATCTTTTGGGTTTTTATTTCTAATGAGGTCGACCAGTTGTCTATTTATTATTTTTTTTACTACGCATCAAACTGCGCTGCTTGTCTTTGCTCATGTGTGCTCGCGCACTCTCGCCTTTTCCACTTATTTTTATTTTTGATTTATTTTTGATTTAATTTGTCAATTTTAAAAAAAAATACGCATCGTGCTGTGCTGTTTGTGTTTGCTTGAGTGCATTCGCGCGCTCTCGCTTTCTCCACTTTACAATTTTTTTGTTATTATTTATCTATTCCTGAGAGTTTATCTTATTTTTTATTTCTTTATTTAAATGAAGTCGACCAGTTGCCTGCCCTTCCTTCCATTATCCGTCACCGAGACAAACTGAACAAAGTTCTGAGGTCGACCTTGTAAAGATAAGGATTCAGGTCTGTCTGCTGTTTACCTTTGCTCCTGCGCGCACTGCCCTTCTCTCCACATTTATGTGTTTGTTTGTTTGTCTATCTAATCTTTTGGGTTTTTATTTCTAATGAGGTCGACCAGTTGTCTATTTATTATTTTTTTTTCTATGCATCAAGCTGCGCTGCTTGTCTTTGCTCCTGTGTGCTTGCGCACTCTCGCCTTTTCCACTTATTTTTATTTTTGATTTATTTTGTCAATTTAAAAAAAATACGCATCGTGCTGTGCTGTTTGTGTTTGCTTGAGTGCATTCGCGCGCTCTCGCTTTCTACACTTTACAATTTTTTTGTTATTATTTATCTATTCCTGAGAGTTTATCTCATTTTTTATTTCTTTATTTAAATGAAGTCGACCAGTTGCCTGCCCTTCCTTCCATTATCCGTCACCGAGACAAACTGAACAAAGTTCTGAGGTCGACCTTGTAAAGATAAGGATTCAGGTCTGTCTGCTGTTTACTTTTGCTCCTGCGCGCACTGCCCTTCTCTCCACATTTATGTGTTTGTTTGTTTGTCTATCTAATCTTTTGGGTTTTTATTTCTAATGAGGTCGACCAGTTGTCTATTTATTATTTTTTTACTACGCATCAAGCTGCGCTGCTTGTCTTTGCTCCTGTGTGCTCGCGCACTCTTGCCTTTTCCACTTATTTTTATTTTTGATTTATTTTTGATTTATTTTGTCAATTTAAAAAAAAATACGCATCGTGCTGTGCTGTTTGTGTTTGCTTGAGTGCATTCGCGCGCTCTCGCTTTCTCCACTTTACAATTTTTTTGTTATTATTTATCTATTCCTGAGAGTTTATCTTATTTTTTATTTGTTTATTTAAATGAAGTCGACCAGTTGCCTGCCCTTCCTTCCATTATCCGTCACCGAGACAAACTGAACAAAGTTCTGAGGTCGACCTTGTAAAGATAAGGATTCAGGTCTGTCTGCTGTTTACCTTTGCTCCTGCGCGCACTGCCCTTCTCTCCATATTTATGTGTTTGTTTGTTTGTCTATCTAATCTTTTGGGTTTTTATTTCTAATGAGGTCGACCAGGTGTCTATTTATTATTTTTTTTTACTACACATCAAGCTGCGCTGCTTGTCTTTGCTCCTGTGTGCTCGCGCACTCTCGCCTTTTCCACTTATTTTTATTTTTGATGTATTTTTGATTTATTTTGTCAATTTTAAAAAAAAATACGCATCGTGCTGTGCTGTTTGTGTTTGCTTGAGTGCATTCGCGCGCTCTCGCTTTCTCCACTTTACAATTTTTTGTTATTATTTATCTATTCCTGAGAGTTTATCTTATTTTTTATTTGTTCATTTAAATGAAGTCGACCAGTTGCCTGCCCTTCCTTCCATTATCCGTCACCGAGAAAAACTGAACAAAGTTCTGAGGTCGACCTTGTAAAGATAAGGATTCAGGTCTGTCTGCTGTTTACCTTTGCTCCTGCCCGCAATGCCCTTCTCTCCACATTTATGTGTTTGTTTGTTTGTCTATCTAATCTTTTGGGTTTTTATTTCTAATGAGGTCGACCAGTTGTCTATTTATTATTTTTTTTACTACGCATCAAGCTGCGCTGCTTGTCTTTGCTCCTGTGTGCTCGCGCACTCTCGCCTTTTCCACTTATTTTGATTTTTGATTTATTTTTGATTTATTTTGTCAATTTAAAAAAAAATACACACCGTGCTGTGCTGTTTGTGTTTGCTTGAGTGCATTCGCGCGCTCTCGCTTTCTCCACTTTACAATTTTTTGGTTATTATTTATCTATTCCTGAGAGTTTATCTTATTTTTTATTTGTTTATTTAAATGAAGTCGACCAGTTGCCTGCCCTTCCTTCCATTATCCGTCACCGAGACAAACTGAACAAAGTTCTGAGGTCGACCTTGTAAAGATAAGGATTCAGGTCTGTCTGCTGTTTACCTTTGCTCCTGCGCGCACTGCCCTTCTCTCCACATTTATGTGTTTGTTTGTTTGTCTATCTAATCTTTTGGGTTTTTATTTCTAATGAGGTCGACCAGTTGTCTATTTATTATTTTTTTTACTACGCATCAAGCTGCGCTGCTTGTCTTTGCTCCTGTGTGCTCGCGCACTCTCGCCTTTTCCACTTATTTTTATTTTTGATTTATTTTTGATTTATTTTGTCAATTTAAAAAAAAAATACGCATCGTGCTGCGCTGTTTGTGTTTGCTTGAGTGCATTCGCGCGCTCTCGCTTTCTCCACTTTACAATTTTTTTGTTATTATTTATCTATTCCTGAGAGTTTGTCTTATTTTTTATTTGTTTATTTAAATGAAGTGGACCAGTTGCCGGCCCTTCCTTCCATTATCCGTCACCGAGACAAACTGAACAAAGTTCTGAGGTCGACCTTGTAAAGATAGGGATTCAGGTCTGTCTGCTGTTTACCTTTGCTCCTGCCCCCACTGCCCTTCTCTCCACATTTATGTGTTTGTTTGTTTGTCTATCTAATCTTTTGGGTTTTTATTTCTAATGAGGTCGACCAGTTGTCTATTTATTATTTTTTTTACTACGCATCAAGCTGCGCTGCTTGTCTTTGCTCCTGTGTGCTCGCGCACTCTCGCCTTTTCCACTTATTTTGATTTTTGATTTATTTTTGATTTATTTTGTCAATTTAAAAAAAAATACACATCGTGCTGTGCTGTTTGTGTTTGCTTGAGTGCATTCGCGCGCTCTCGCTTTCTCCACTTTACAATTTTTTGGTTATTATTTATCTATTACTGAGAGTTTATCTTATTTTTTATTTGTTTATTTAAATGAAGTCGACCAGTTGCCTGCCCTTCCTTCCATTATCCGTCACCGAGACAAACTGAACAAAGTTCTGAGGTCGACCTTGTAAAGATAAGGATTCAGGTCTGTCTGCTGTTTACCTTTGCTCCTGCGCGCACTGCCCTTCTCTCCACATTTATGTGTTTGTTTGTTTGTCTATCTAATCTTTTGGGTTTTTATTTCTAATGAGGTCGACCAGTTGTCTATTTATTATTTTTTTACTACGCATCAAGCTGCGCTGCTTGTCTTTTCTCCTGTGTGCTCGCGCACTCTCGCCTTTTCCACTTATTTTTATTTTTGATTTCTTTTTGATTTATTTTGTCAATTTTAAAAAAAAATACGCATCGTGCTGCGCTGTTTGTGTTTGCTTGAGTGCATTCGCGCGCTCTCGCTTTCTCCACTTTACAATTTTTTTGTTATTATTTATCTATTCCTGAGAGTTTATCTTATTTTTTATTTGTTTATTTAAATGAAGTCGACCAGTTGCCTGCCGTTCCTTCCATTATCCGTCACCGAGACAAACTGAACAAAGTTCTGAGGTCGACCTTGTAAAGATAAGGATTCAGGTCTGTCTGCTGTTTACCTTTGCTCCTGCGCGCACTGACCTTCTCTCCACATTTATGTGTTTATTTGTTTGTCTATCTAATCTTTTGGGTTTTTATTTCTAATGAGGTCGACCAGTTTTCTATTTATTATTTTTTTTACTACGCATCAAGCTGCGCTGCTTGTCTTTGCTCCTCTGTGCTCGCGCACTCTCGCCTTTTCCACTTATTTTTATTTTTGATTTAATTTTTTTTTATTTATTGATTTTTTTGGCCAGTCCTGGGCCTTGGACTCAGGGCCTGAGCACTGTCCCTGGCTTCTTCCCGCTCAAGGCTAGCACTCTGCCACTTGAGCCACAGCGCCGCTTCTGGCCTTTTTCTGTATATGTGGTGCTGGGGAATCGAACCTAGGGCCTCGTGTATCCGAGGCAGGCACTCTTGCCACTAGGCTATATCCCCAGCCCTTTGATTTATTTTTGATTTATTTTGTCAATTTAAAAAAAAAAACGCATCGTGCTGTGCTGTTTGTGTTTGCTTGAGGGCATTCGCGCGCTCTCGCTTTCTCCACTTTTCAATTTTTTTGTTATTATTTATCTATTCCTGAGAGTTTATCTTATTTTTTATTTGTTTATTTAAATGAAGTCGACCAGTTGCCTGCCCTTCCTTCCATTATCCATCACCGAGACAAACTGAACAAAGTTCTGAGGTCGACCTTGTAAAGATAAGGATTCAGGTCTGTCTGCTGTTTACCTTTGCTCCTGCGCGCACTGCCCTTCTCTCCACATTTATGTGTTTGTTTGTTTGTCTATCGAATCTTTTGGGTTTTTATTTCTAATGAGGTCGACCAGTTGTCTATTTATTATTTTTTTTACTACGCATCAAGCTGCGCTGCTTGTCTTTGCTCCTGTGTGCTTGCGCACTCTCGCCTTTTCCACTTATTTTTATTTTTGATTTATTTTTGATTTATTTTGTCAATTTTAAAACAAAATACACATCGTGCTGTGCTGTTTGGGTTTGCTTGAGTGCATTCGCGCGCTCTCGCTTTCTCCACTTTACAGTTTTTTTGTTATTATTTATCTATTCCTGAGAGTTTATCTTAGTTTTTATTTGTTTATTTAAATGAAGTCGACCAGTTGCCTGCCCTTCCTTCCATTATCCGTCACCGAGACAAACTGAACAAAGTTCTGAGGTCGACCTTGTAAAGATAAGGATTCAGGTCTGTCTGCTGTTTACCTTTGCTCCTGCGCGCACTGCCCTTCTCTCCACATTTATGTGTTTGTTTGTTTGTCTATATAATCTTTTGGGTTTTTATTTCTAATGAGGTCGACCAGTTGTCTATTTATTATTTTTTTTACTACGCATCAAGCTGCGCTGCTCGTCTTTGCTCCTGTGTGCTTGCGCACTCTCGCCTTTTCCACTTATTTTTATTTTTGATTTATTTTGTCAATTTAAAAAAAATACGCATCGTGCTGTGCTGTTTGTGTTTGCTTGAGTGCATTCGCGCGCTCTCGCTTTCTCCACTTTACAATTTTTTTGTTATTATTTATCTATTCCTGAGAGTTTATCTCATTTTTTATTTCTTTATTTAAATGAAGTCGACCAGTTGCCTGCCCTTCCTTCCATTATCCGTCACCGAGACAAACTGAACAAAGTTCTGAGGTCGACCTTGTAAAGATAAGGATTCAGGTCTGTCTGCTGTTTACCTTTGCTCCTGCGCGCACTGCCCTTCTCTCCACATTTATGTGTTTGTTTGTTTGTCTATCTAATCTTTTGGGTTTTTATTTCTAATGAGGTCGACCAGTTGTCTATTTATTATTTTTTTTTACTACGCATCAAGCTGCGCTGCTTGTCTTTGCTCCTGTGTGCTCGCGCACTCTCGCCTTTTCCACTTATTTTTATTTTTGATTTATTTTTGATTTATTTTGTCAATTTAAAAAAAAATACACATCGTGCTGTGCTGTTTGTGTTTGCTTGAGTGCATTCGCGCGCTCTCGCTTTCTCCACTTTACAATTTTTTGGTTATTATTTATCTATTCCTGAGAGTTTATCTTATTTTTTATTTGTTTATTTAAATGAAGTCGACCAGTTGCCTGCCCTTCCTTCCATTATCCGTCACCGAGACAAACTGAACAAAGTTCTGAGGTCGACCTTGTAAAGATAAGGATTCAGGTCTGTCTGCTGTTTACCTTTGCTCCTGCGCGCACTGCCCTTCTCTCCACATTTATGTGTTTGTTTGTTTGTCTATCTAATCTTTTGGGTTTTTATTTCTAATGAGGTCGACCAGTTGTCTATTTATTATTTTTTTTACTACGCATCAAGCTGCGCTGCTTGTCTTTGCTCCTGTGTGCTCGCGCACTCTCGCCTTTTCCACTTA
>NW_025958530.1:0-35075 GCF_023159225.1 Perognathus longimembris pacificus | reverse complement strand
AAAATTGACAAAATAAATCAAAAATAAATCAAAAATAAAAATAAGTGGAAAAGGCGAGAGTGCGCGAGCACACAAGAGCAAAGACAAGCAGCGCAGCTTGATGCGTAGTAAAAAAAATAATAAATAGACAACTGGTCGTTCTCATTAGAAATAAAAACCCAAAAGATTAGATAGACAAACAAACAAACACATAAATGTGGAGAGAAGGGCAGTGCGGGCAGGAGCAAAGGTAAACAGCAGACAGACCTGAATCCTTATCTTTACAAGGTCGACCTCAGAACTTTGTTCAGTTTGTCTCGGTGACGGATAATGGAAGGAAGGGCAGGCAACTGGTCGACTTCATTTAAATAAACAAATAAAAATAAGATAAACTCTCAGGAATAGATAAATAATAACAAAAAATTGTAAAGTGGAGAAAGCGAGAGCGCGCCAATGCACTCAAGCAAACAAAAACAGCACAGCACGATGCGTTTTTTTTTAATTGACAAAATAAATCAAAAATCAATCAAAAATAAAAATAAGTGGAAAAGGCGAGAGTGCGCGAGCACACAGGAGCAAAGACAAGCAGCACAGCTTGATGCGTAGTAAAAAAAATAATAAATAGGACAACTGGTCGACCTCATTAGAAATAAAAACCCAAAAGATTAGATAGACAAACAAACAAACACATAAATGTGGAGAGAAGGGCAGTGCCCGCAGGAGCAAAGGTAAACAGCAGACAGACCTGAATCCTTATCTTTACAAGGTCGACCTCAGAACTTTGTTCAGTTTGTCTCGGTGACGGATAATGGAAGGAAGGGCAGGCAACTGGTCGACTTCATTTAAATAAACAAATAAAAATAAGATAAACTCTCAGGAATAGATAAATAATAACAAAAAATTGTAAAGTGGAGAAAGCGAGAGCGCGGGAATTCACTCAAGCAAACACAAACAGCACAGCACGATGCGTATTTTTTTTTTAAAATTGACAAAATAAATCAAAAATAAATCAAAAATAAAAATAAGTGGAAAAGGCGAGAGTGCGCGAGCACACAGGAGCAAAGACAAGCAGCGCAGCTTGATGCGTAGTAAAAAAAATAATAAATAGACAACTGGTCGACCTCATTAGAAATAAAAACCCAAAAGATTAGATAGACAAACAAACAAACACATAAATGTGGAGAGAAGGGCAGTGCGCGCAGGAGCAAAGGTAAACAGCAGACAGACCTGAATCCTTATCTTTACAAGGTCGACCTCAGAACTTTGTTCAGTTTGTCGCGGTGACGGATAATGGAAGGAAGGGCAGGCAACTGGTCGATTTCATTTAAATAAACAAATAAAAAATAAGATACACTCTCAGGAATAGATAAATAATAACAAAAAAATTGTAAAGTGGAGAAAGCGAGAGCGCGCGAATGCACTCAACCAAACACAAACAGCACAGCACGATGCGTATTTTTTTTAATTGACAAAATAAATCAAAAATAAATCAAAAATAAAAATAAGTGGAAAAGGCGAGAGTGCGCGATCACACAGGAGCAAAGACAAGCAGCGCAGCTTGATGCGTAGTAAAAAAAAATAATAAATAGACAACTGGTCGACCTCATTAGAAATAAAAACCCAAAAGATTAGATAGACAAACAAACAAACACATAAATGTGGAGAGAAGGGCATTGCGGGCAGGAGAAAAGGTAAAGAGCAGACAGACCTGAATCCTTATCTTTACAAGGTCGACCTCAGAACTTTGTTCAGTTTGTCTGGGGGACGGATAATGGAAGGAAGGCCAGGCAACTGGTCGACTTCATTTAAATAAACAAATAAAAATAAGATAAACTCTCAGTAATAGATAAATAATAACAAAAAAATTGTAAAATGGAGAAAGCGAGAGCGCGCGAATGCACTCAAGCAAACACAAACAGCACAGCACGATGCGTATTTTTTTTTAAAATTGACAAAATAAATAAAAATAAATCAAAAATAAAAATAAGTGGAAAAGGCGAGAGTGCGCGAGCACACAGGAGCAAAGACAAGCACCGCAGCTCTATGCGTAGTAAAAAAAATAATAAATAGACAACTGGTCGACCTCATTAGAAATAAAAACCCAAAAGATTAGATAGACAAACAAACAAACACATAAATGTGGAGAGAAGGGCAGTGCGCGCAGGAGCAAAGGTAAACAGCAGACAGACCTGAATCCTTATCTTTACAAGGTCGACCTCAGAACTTTGTTCAGTTTGTCTCGGTGACGGATAATGGAAGGAAGGGCAGGCTACTGGTCGACTTCACTTAAATAAACAAATAAAAAATAAGATAAACTCTCAGGAATAGATAAATAATAACAAAAAAATTGTAAAGTGGAGAAAGCGAGAGCGCGCGAATGCACTCAAGCCAACACAAACAGCACAGCACGATGCGTATTTTTTTTTAAATTGACAAAATAAATCAAAAATGAATCAAAAATAAAAATAAGTGGAAAAGGCGAGAGGGCGCAAGCACACAGGAGCAAAGACAAGCAGCGCAGTTTGATGCATAGTAAAAAAAATAATAAATAGACAACTGGTCGACCTCATTAGAAATAAAAACCCAAAAGATTAGATAGACAAACAAACAAACACATAAATGTGGAGAGAAGGGCAGTGCGCGCAGGAGCAAAGGTAAACAGCAGACAGACCTGAATCCTTATCTTTACAAGGTCGACCTCAGAACTTTGTTCAGTTTGTGTCGGTGACGGATAATGGAAGGAAGGGCAGGCAACTGGTCGACTTCATTTAAATAAACAAATAAAAAATAAGATAAACTCTCAGGAATAGATAAATAATAACAAAAAAATTGTAAAGTGGAGAAAGCGAGAGCGCGCGAATGCACTCAAGCAAACACAAAGAGCACAGCACGATGCGTATTTTTTTTTTAAAATCGACAAAATAAATCAAAAATAAAAATAAGTGGAAAAGGCGAGAGTGCGCGAGCACACAGGAGCAAAGACAAGCAGCGCAGCTTGATGCGTAGTAAAAAAAATAATAAATAGACAACTGGTCGACCTCATTAGAAATAAAAACCCAAAAGATTAGATAGACAAACAAACAAACACATAAATGTGGAGAGAAGGGCAGTGCGCGCAGGAGCAAAGGTAAACAGCAGACAGACCTGAATCCTTATCTTTACAAGGTCGACCTCAGAACTTTGTTCAGTTTGTCTCGGTGACGGATAATGGAAGGAAGGGCAGGCTACTGGTCGACTTCACTTAAATAAACAAATAAAAAATAAGATAAACTCTCAGGAATAGATAAATAATAACAAAAAAATTGTAAAGTGGAGAAAGCGAGAGCGCGCGAATGCACTCAAGCCAACACAAACAGCACAGCACGATGCGTATTTTTTTTAAATTGACAAAATAAATCAAAAATGAATCAAAAATAAAAATAAGTGGAAAAGGCGAGAGGGCGCAAGCACACAGGAGCAAAGACAAGCAGCGCAGTTTGATGCATAGTAAAAAAAATAATAAATAGACAACTGGTCGACCTCATTAGAAATAAAAACCCAAAAGATTAGATAGACAAACAAACAAACACATAAATGTGGAGAGAAGGGCAGTGCGCGCAGGAGCAAAGGTAAACAGCAGACAGACCTGAATCCTTATCTTTACAAGGTCGACCTCAGAACTTTGTTCAGTTTGTCTCGGGGACGGATAATGGAAAGAAGGGCAGGGAACTGGTCGACTTCATTTAAATAAACAAATAAAAAATAAGATAAACTCTCAGGAATAGATAAATAATAACAAAAAAATTGTAAAGTAGAGAAAGCGAGAGCGCGCGAATGCACTGAAGCAAACACAAACAGCACAGTACGATGCGTATTTTTTTTTAAATAGACAAAATAAATCAAAAATAAAAATAAGTGGAAAAGGCGAGAGTGCGCGATCACACAGGAGCAAAGACAAGCAGCGCAGCTTGATGCGTAGTAAAAAAAATAATAAATAGACAACTGGTCGACCTCATTAGAAATAAAAACCCAAAAGATTAGATAGACAAACAAACAAACACATAAATGTGGAGAGAAGGGCAGTGCCCGCAGGAGCAAAGGTAAACAGCAGACAGACCTGAATCCTTATCTTTACAAGGTCGACCTCAGAACTTTGTTCAGTTTGTCTCGGTGACGGATAATGGAAGGAAGGGCAGGCAACTGGTCGACTTCATTTAAATAAACAAATAAAAATTAGATAAACTCTCAGGAATAGATAAATAATAACAAAAAATTGTAAAGTGGAGAAAGCGAGAGCGCGCCAATGCACTCAAGCAAACAAAAACAGCACAGCACGATGCGTTTTTTTTTTTAAATTGACAAAATAAATCAAAAATCAATCAAAAATAAAAATAAGTGGAAAAGGCGAGAGTGCGCGAGCACACAGGAGCAAAGACAAGCAGCACAGCTTGATGCGTAGTAAAAAAAATAATAAATAGACAACTGGTCGACCTCATTAGAAATAAAAACCCAAAAGATTAGATAGACAAACAAACAAACACATAAATGTGGAGAGAAGGGCAGTGCCCGCAGGAGCAAAGGTAAACAGCAGACAGACCTGAATCCTTATCTTTACAAGGTCGACCTCAGAACTTTGTTCAGTTTGTCTCGGTGACGGATAATGGAAGGAAGGGCAGGCAACTGGTCGACCTCATTTAAATAAACAAATAAAAATAAGATAAACTCTCAGGAATAGATAAATAATAACAAAAAATTGTAAAGTGGAGAAAGCGAGAGCGCGGGAATTCACTCAAGCAACACAAACAGCACAGCACGATGCGTATTTTTTTTTTAAAATTGACAAAATAAATCAAAAATAAATCAAAAATAAAAATAAGTGGAAAAGGCGAGAGTGCGCGAGCACACAGGAGCAAAGACAAGCAGCGCAGCTTGATGCGTAGTAAAAAAAAATAATAAATAGACAACTGGTCGACCTCATTAGAAATAAAAACCCAAAAGATTAGATAGACAAACAAACAAACACATAAATGTGGAGAGAAGGGCAGTGCGCGCAGGAGCAAAGGTAAACAGCAGACAGACCTGAATCCTTATCTTTACAAGGTCGACCTCAGAACTTTGTTCAGTTTGTCGCGGTGACGGATAATGGAAGGAAGGGCAGGCAACTGGTCGATTTCATTTAAATAAACAAATAAAAAATAAGATACACTCTCAGGAATAGATAAATAATAACAAAAAAATTGTAAAGTGGAGAAAGCGAGAGCGCGCGAATGCACTCAACCAAACACAAACAGCACAGCACGATGCGTATTTTTTTTTAATTGACAAAATAAATCAAAAATAAATCAAAAATAAAAATAAGTGGAAAAGGCGAGAGTGCGCGAGCACACAGGAGCAAAGACAAGCAGCGCAGCTTGATGCGTAGTAAAAAAAATAATAAATAGACAACTGGTCGACCTCATTAGAAATAAAAACCCAAAAGATTAGATAGACAAACAAACAAACACATAAATGTGGAGAGAAGGGCAGTGCGCGCAGGAGCAAAGGTAAACAGCAGACAGACCTGAATCCTTATCTTTACAAGGTCGACCTCAGAACTTTGTTCAGTTTGTCTCGGTGACGGATAATGGAAGGAAGGGCAGGGAACTGGTCGACTTCATTTAAATAAACAAATAAAAAATAAGATAAACTCTCAGGAATAGATAAATAATAACAAAAAAATGTAAAGTGGAGAAAGCGAGAGCGCGGGAATGCACTCAAGCAAACACAAACAGCACAGCACGATGCGTATTTTTTTTTAAATTGACAAAATAAATCAAAAATAAATCAAAAATAAAAATAAGTGGAAAAGGCGAGAGTGCGCGAGCACACAGGAGCAAAGACAAGCAGTGCAGCTTGATGCGTAGTAAAAAAAAATAATAAATAGACAACTGGTCGACCTCATTAGAAATAAAAACCCAAAAGATTAGAAAGACAAACAAACAAACAAACACATAAATGTGGAGAGAAGGGCATTGCGGGCAGGAGAAAAGGTAAAGAGCAGACAGACCTGAATCCTTATCTTTACAAGGTCGACCTCAGAACTTTGTTCAGTTTGTCTGGGGGACGGATAATGGAAGGAAGGCCAGGCAAACTGGTCGACTTCATTTAAATAAACAAATAAAAATAAGATAAACTCTCAGTAATAGATAAATAATAACAAAAAAATTGTAAAATGGAGAAAGCGAGAGCGCGCGAATGCACTCAAGCAAACACAAACAGCACAGCACGATGCGTATTTTTTTTTAAAATTGACAAAATAAATAAAATAAATCAGAAATAAAAATAAGTGGAAAAGGCGAGAGTGCGCGAGCACACAGGAGCAAAGACAAGCAGCGCAGCTCTATGCGTAGTAAAAAAAATAATAAATAGACAACTGGTCGACCTCATTAGAAATAAAAACCCAAAAGATTAGATAGACAAACAAACAAACACATAAATGTGGAGAGAAGGGCAGTGCGCGCAGGAGCAAAGGTAAACAGCAGACAGACCTGAATCCTTATCTTTACAAGGTCGACCTCAGAACTTTGTTCAGTTTGTCTCGGTGACGGATAATGGAAGGAAGGGCAGGCTACTGGTCGACTTCATTTAAATAAACAAATAAAAAATAAGATAAACTCTCAGGAATAGATAAATAATAACAAAAAAATTGTAAAGTGGAGAAAGCGAGAGCGCGCGAATGCACTCAAGCAAACACAAACAGCACAGGCACGATGCGTATTTTTTTTAAATTGACAAAATAAATCAAAAATGAATCAAAATAAAAATAAGTGGAAAAGGCGAGAGGGCGCAAGCACACAGGAGCAAAGACAAGCAGCGCAGCTTGATGCATAGTAAAAAAAATAATAAATAGACAACTGGTCGACCTCATTAGAAATAAAAACCCAAAAGATTAGATAGACAAACAAACAAACACATAAATGTGGAGAGAAGGGCAGTGCGCGCAGGAGCAAAGGTAAACAGCAGACAGACCTGAATCCTTATCTTTACAAGGTCGACCTCAGAACTTTGTTCAGTTTGTGTCGGTGACGGATAATGGAAGGAAGGGCAGGCAACTGGTCGACTTCATTTAAATAAACAAATAAAAAATAAGATAAACTCTCAGGAATAGATAAATAATAACAAAAAAATTGTAAAGTGGAGAAAGCGAGAGCGCGCGAATGCACTCAAGCAAACAGAAACAGCACAGCACGATGCGTATTTTTTTTTTAAAATCGACAAAATAAATCAAAAATAAAAATAAGTGGAAAAGGCGAGAGTGCGCGAGCACACAGGAGCAAAGACAAGCAGCGCAGCTTGATGCGTAGTAAAAAAAATAATAAATAGACAACTGGTCGACCTCATTAGAAATAAAAACCCAAAAGATTAGATAGACAAACAAACAAACACATAAATGTGGAGAGAAGGGCAGTGCGCGCAGGAGCAAAGGTAAACAGCAGACAGACCTGAATCCTTATCTTTACAAGGTCGACCTCAGAACTTTGTTCAGTTTGTGTCGGTGACGGATAATGGAAGGAAGGGCAGGCAACTGGTCGACTTCATTTAAATAAACAAATAAAAAATAAGATAAACTCTCAGGAATAGATAAATAATAACAAAAAAATTGTAAAGTGGAGAAAGCGAGAGCGCGCGAATGCACTCAAGCAAACACAAACAGCACAGCACGATATGATTTTTTTTTTAAATTGACAAAATAAATCAAAAATAAATCAAAAATAAAAATAAGTGGAAAAGGCGAGAGTGCGCGAGCACAGAGGAGCAAAGACAAGCAGCGCAGCTTGATGCGTAGTAAAAAAAAATAATAAATAGACAACTGGTCGACCTCATTAGAAATAAAAACCCAAAAGATTAGATAGACAAACAAACAAACACATAAATGTGGAGAGAAGGGCAGTGCGCGCAGGAGCAAAGGTAAACAGCAGACAGACCTGAATCCTTATCTTTACAAGGTCGACCTCAGAACTTTGTTCAGTTTGTCTCGGGGACGGATAATGGAAAGAAGGGCAGGGAACTGGTCGACTTCACTTAAATAAACAAATAAAAAATAAGATAAACTCTCAGGAATAGATAAATAATAACAAAAAAATTGTAGAGAAAGCGAGAGCGCGCGAATGCACTGAAGCAAACACAAACAGCACAGTACGATGCGTATTTTTTTTTAAATAGACAAAATAAATCCAAAATAAAAATAAGTGGAAAAGGCCAGAGTGCGCGATCACACAGGAGCAAAGACAAGCAGCGCAGCTTGATGCGTAGTAAAAAAAATAATAAATAGACAACTGGTCGACCTCATTAGAAATAAAAACCCAAAAGATTAGATAGACAAACAACAAACACATAAATGTGGAGAGAAGGGCATTGCGGGCAGGAGAAAAGGTAAAGAGCAGACAGACCTGAATCCTTATCTTTACAAGGTCGACCTCAGAACTTTGTTCAGTTTGTCTCGGGGACGGATAATGGAAGGAAGGCCAGGCAACTGGTCGACTTCATTTAAATAAACAAATAAAAAATAAGATAAACTCTCAGTAACAGATAAATAATAACAAAAAAATTGTAAAGTGGAGAAAGCAAGAGCGCGCGAATGCACTCAAGCAAACACAAACAGCACAGCACGATGCGCATTTTTTTTTTAAATTGACAAAATGAATCAAAAATAAATATAAGTGGAAAAGGCGAGAGTGCGCGAGCACACAGTAGCAAAGCCAAGCAGCACAGCTCTATGCGTAGTAAAAAAAATAATAAATAGACAAATGGTCGACCTCATTAGAAATAAAAACCCAAAAGATTAGATAGACAAACAAGCAAACACATAAATGTGGAGAGAAGGGCAGTGCGCGCAGGAGCAAAGGTAAACAGCAGAGAGACCTGAATCCTTATCTTTACAAGGTCGACCTCAGAACTTTGTTCAGTTTGTCTCGGGGACGGATAATGGAAGAAAGGGCAGGCAACTGGTCTACTTCATTTAAATAAACAAATAAAAAATAAGATAAACTCTCAGGAATAGATAAATAATAACAAAAAAATTGTAAAATGGAGAAAGCGAGAGCGCGCGCATGCACTCAAGCAAACACAAACAGCACAGCACGATGCGTATTTTTTTTTAAAATTGACAAAATAAATAAAAATAAATCAAAAATAAAAATAAGTGGAAAAGGCGAGAGTGCGCGAGCACACAGGAGCAAAGACAAGCAGCGCAGCTTGATGCGTAGTAAAAAAAATAATAAATAGACAACTGGTCGACCTCATTAGAAATAAAAACTGAAAAGATTAGATAGACAAACAAAGAAACACATAAATGTTGAGAGAAGGGCAGTGCGCGCAGGAGCAAAGGTAAACAGCAGACAGACGTGAATCCTTATCTTTACAAGGTCGACCTCAGAACTTTGTTCAGTTTGTCTCGGTGACGGATAATGGAAGGAAGGGCAGGCAAATGGTCGACTTCATTTAAATAAACAAATAAAAAATAAGATAAACTCTCAGGAATAGATAAATAATAACAAAAAAATTGTAAAGTGGAGAAAGGGAGAGCGCGCGAATGCACTCAAGCAAACACAAACAGCACAGCACGATGCGTATTTTTTTTTTAAATTGACAAACTAAATCAAAAATTAAAATAAGTGGAAAATGCGAGAGTGCGCGAGCACACAAGAGCAAAGACAAGCAGCGCAGCTTGATGCGTAGTAAAAAAAATAATAAATAGACAACTGGTCGACCTCATTAGAAATAAAAACCCAAAAGATTAGATAGACAAACAAACAAACACATAAATGTGGAGAGAAGGGCATTGCGGGCAGGAGCAAAGGTAAAGAGCAGACAGACCTGAATCCTTATCTTTACAAGTTCGACCTCAGAACTTTGTTCAGTTTTGTCTCGGTGACGGATAATGGAAGGAAGGGCAGGCAACTGGTAGACTTCATTTAAATAAACAAATAAAAAATAAGATAAACTCTCAGGAATAGATAAATAATAACAAAAAATTGTAAAGTGGAGAAAGCGAGAGCGCGCCAATGCACTCAAGCAAACAAAAACAGCACAGCACGATGCGTTTTTTTTTAAAATTGACAAAATAAATCAAAAATAAATCAAAAATAAAAATAAGTGGAAAAGGCGAGAGTGCGCGAGCACACAGGAGCAAAGACAAGCAGCGCAGCTTGATGCGTAGTAAAAAAAATAATAAATAGACAACTGGTCGACCTCATTAGAAATAAAAACCCAAAAGATTAGATAGACAAACAAACAAACACATAAATGTGGAGAGAAGGGCAGTGCGCGCAGGAGCAAAGGTAAACAGCAGACAGACCTGAATCATTATCTTTACAAGGTCGACCTCAGAACTTTGTTCAGTTTTTCTTGGGGACGGATAATGGAAGGAAGGGCAGGCAACTGGTCGACTTCATTTAAATAAACAAATAAAAAATAAGATAAACTCTCAGGAATAGATAAATAATAACAAATAAATTGTAAAGTGGAGAAAGCGAGAGCGCGAGAATGCACTCAAGCAAACACAAACAGCACAGCACGATGCGTATTTTTTTAAATTGACAAAATAAATCAAAAATAAAAATAAGTGGAAAAGGCGAGAGTGCGCGAGCACACAGGAGCAAAGACAAGCAGCGCAGCTTGATGCGTAGTAGAAAAAATAATAAATAGACAACTGGTCGACCTCATTAGAAATAAAAACCCAAAAGATTAGATAGACAAACAAACAAACACATAAATGTGGAGAGAAGCGCAGTGCGCGCAGGAGCAAAGGTAAACAGCAGACAGACCTGAATCCTTACCTTTACAAGGTCGACCTCAGAACTTTGTTCAGTTTGTCTCGGTGACGGATAATGGAAGGAAGGGCCGGGAACTGGTCGACTTCATTTATATAAACAAATAAAAAATAAGATAAACTCTCAGGAATAGATAAATAATAACAAAAAAATGTAAAGTGGAGAAAGCGAGAGCGCGGGAATGTACTCAAGCAAACACAAACAGCACAGCACGATGCGTATTTTTTTTTAAATTGACAAAATAAATCAAAAATAAAAATAAGTGGAAAAGGCGAGAGTGCGCGAGCACACAGGAGCAAAGACAAGCAGCGCAGCTTGATGCGTAGTAAAAAAAATAATAAATAGACAACTGGTCGACCTCATTAGAAATAAAAACCCAAAAGATTAGATAGACAAACAAACAAACAAACACATAAATGTGGAGAGAAGGGCATTGCGGGCAGGAGAAAAGGTAAAGAGCAGACAGACCTGAATCCTTATCTTTACAAGGTCGACCTCAGAACTTTGTTCAGTTTGTCTCGGGGACGGATAATGGAAGGAAGGCCAGGCAACTGGTCGACTTCATTTAAATAAACAAATAAAAAATAAGATAAACTCTCAGTAATAGATAAATAATAACAAAGAAATTGTAAAGTGGAGAAAGCGAGAGCGCGCGAATGCACTCAAGCAAACACAAAGAGCACAGCACGATGCGTATTTTTTTTTTAAATTGACAAAATAAATCAAAAATAAAAATAAGTGGAAAAGGCGAGAGTGCGCGAGCACACAGGAGCAAAGACAAGCAGCGCAACTCTATGCGTAGTAAAAAAAATAATAAATAGACAAATGGTCGACCTCATTAGAAACAAAAACCCAAAAGATTAGATAGACAAACAAACAAACACATAAATGTGGAGAGAAGGGCAGTGCGCGCAGGAGCAAAGGTAAACAGCAGACAGACCTGAATCCTTATCTTTACAAGGTCGACCTCAGAACTTTGTTCAGTTTGTCTCGGGGACGGATAATGGAAGGAAGGGCAGGCAACTGGTCGACTTCATTTAAATAAAGAAATAAAAAATAAGATAAACTCTCAGGAATAGATAAATAATAACAAAAAAATTGTAAAGTGGAGAAAGCGAGAGCGCGCGAATGCACTCAAGCAAACACAAACAGCACAGCAAGATGCGTATTTTTTTTAAAATTGACAAAATAAATAAAAAATAAATCAAAAATAAAAATAAGTGGAAAAGGCGAGAGTGCGCGAGCACACAGGAGCAAAGACAAGCAGCGCAGCTTGATGCGTAGTAAAAAAAATAATAAATAGACATCTGGTCGACCTCATTAGAAATAAAAACCCAAAAGATTAGATAGACAAACAAACAAACACATAAATGTGGAGAGAAGGGCAGTGCGCGCAGGAGCAAAGGTAAACAGCAGACAGACCTGAATCCTTATCTTTACAAGGTCGATCTCAGAACTTTGTTCAGTTTGTCTCAGTGACGGATAATGGAAGGAAGGGCAAGCAACTGGTCGACTTCATTTAAATAAACAAATAAAAAATAAGATAAACTCTCAGGAATAGATAAATAATAACAAAAAAATTGTAAAGTGGAGAGAGCGAGAGCGCGCGAATCCACTCAAGCAAACACAAACAGCACAGCACGATGCGTATTTTTTTTTAAAATTGACAAAATAAATCAAAAATAAATCAAAAATAAAAATAAGTGGAAAAGGCGAGAGTGCGCGAGCACACAAGAGCAAAGACAAGCAGCGCAGCTTGATGCGTAGTAAAAAAAATAATAAATAGACAACTGGTCGTTCTCATTAGAAATAAAAACCCAAAAGATTAGATAGACAAACAAACAAACACATAAATGTGGAGAGAAGGGCAGTGCGGGCAGGAGCAAAGGTAAACAGCAGACAGACCTGAATCCTTATCTTTACAAGGTCGACCTCAGAACTTTGTTCAGTTTGTCTCGGTGACGGATAATGGAAGGAAGGGCAGGCAACTGGTCGACTTCATTTAAATAAACAAATAAAAAATAAGATAAACTCTTAGGAATAGATAAATAATACAAAAAAATTGTAAAGTGGAGAAAGCGAGAGCGCGCGAATGCACTCAAGCAAACACAAACAGCACAGCACGATCCGTATTTTTCTTAAAAATTGACAAAATAAATCAAAAATGAATCAAAAATAAAAATAAGTGGAAATGGCGAGAGGGCGCGAGCACACAGGAGCAAAGACAAGCAGCGCAGCTTGATGCATAGTAAAAAAAATAATAAATAGACAACTGGTCGACCTCATTAGAAATAAAAACCCAAAAGATTAGATAGACAAACAAACAAACACATAAATGTGGAGAGAAGGGCAGTGCGCGCAGGAGCAAAGGTAAACAGCAGACAGACCTGAATCCTTATCTTTACAAGGTCGACCTCAGAACTTTGTTCAGTTTGTGTCGGTGACGGATAATGGAAGGAAGGGCAGGCAACTGGTCGACTTCATTTAAATAAACAAATAAAAAATAAGATAAACTCTCAGGAATAGATAAATAATAACAAAAAAATTGTAAAGTGGAGAAAGCGAGAGCGCGCGAATGCACTCAAGCAAACACAAACAGCACAGCACGATATGATTTTTTTTTTAAATTGACAAAATAAATCAAAAATAAATCAAAAATAAAAATAAGTGGAAAAGGCGAGAGTGCGCGAGCACAGAGGAGCAAAGACAAGCAGCGCAGCTTGATGCGTAGTAAAAAAAATAATAAATAGACAACTGGTCGACCTCATTAGAAATAAAAACCCAAAAGATTAGATAGACAAACAAACAAACACATAAATGTGGAGAGAAGGGCAGTGCGCGCAGGAGCAAAGGTAAACAGCAGACAGACCTGAATCCTTATCTTTACAAGGTCGACCTCAGAACTTTGTTCAGTTTGTCTCGGGGACGGATAATGGAAAGAAGGGCAGGGAACTGGTCGACTTCATTTAAATAAACAAATAAAAAATAAGATAAACTCTCAGGAATAGATAAATAATAACAAAAAAATTGTAAAGTAGAGAAAGCGAGAGCGCGCGAATGCACTGAAGCAAACACAAACAGCACAGTACGATGCGTATTTTTTTTTAAATAGACAAAATAAATCAAAAATAAAAATAAGTGGAAAAGGCGAGAGTGCGCGATCACACAGGAGCAAAGACAAGCAGCGCAGCTTGATGCGTAGTAAAAAAAAATAATAAATAGACAACTGGTCGACCTCATTAGAAATAAAAACCCAAAAGATTAGATAGACAAACAAACAAACACATAAATGTGGAGAGAAGGGCAGTGCCCGCAGGAGCAAAGGTAAACAGCAGACAGACCTGAATCCTTATCTTTACAAGGTCGACCTCAGAACTTTGTTCAGTTTGTCTCGGTGACGGATAATGGAAGGAAGGGCAGGCAACTGGTCGACTTCATTTAAATAAACAAATAAAAATAAGATAAACTCTCAGGAATAGATAAATAATAACAAAAAATTGTAAAGTGGAGAAAGCGAGGAGCGCGCCAATGCACTCAAGCAAACAAAAACAGCACAGCACGATGCGTTTTTTTTTTAAATTGACAAAATAAATCAAAAATCAATCAAAAATAAAAATAAGTGGAAAAGGCGAGAGTGCGCGAGCACACAGGAGCAAAGACAAGCAGCACAGCTTGATGCGTAGTAAAAAAAATAATAAATAGACAACTGGTCGACCTCATTAGAAATAAAAACCCAAAAGATTAGATAGACAAACAAACAAACACATAAATGTGGAGAGAAGGGCAGTGCCCGCAGGAGCAAAGGTAAACAGCAGACAGACCTGAATCCTTATCTTTACAAGGTCGACCTCAGAACTTTGTTCAGTTTGTCTCGGTGACGGATAATGGAAGGAAGGGCAGGCAACTGGTCGACTTCATTTAAATAAACAAATAAAAATAAGATAAACTCTCAGGAATAGATAAATAATAACAAAAAATTGTAAAGTGGAGAAAGCGAGAGCGCGCCAATGCACTCAAGCAAACAAAAACAGCACAGCACGATGCGTTTTTTTTTTAAATTGACAAAATAAATCAAAAATCAATCAAAAATAAAAATAAGTGGAAAAGGCGAGAGTGCGCGAGCACACAGGAGCAAAGACAAGCAGCACAGCTTGATGCGTAGTAAAAAAAATAATAAATAGACAACTGGTCGACCTCATTAGAAATAAAAACCCAAAAGATTAGATAGACAAACAAACAAACACATAAATGTGGAGAGAAGGGCAGTGCCCGCAGGAGCAAAGGTAAACAGCAGACAGACCTGAATCCTTATCTTTACAAGGTCGACCTCAGAACTTTGTTCAGTTTGTCTCGGGTGACGGATAATGGAAGGAAGGGCAGGCAACTGGTCGACTTCATTTAAATAAACAAATAAAAATAAGATAAACTCTCAGGAATAGATAAATAATAACAAAAAATTGTAAAGTGGAGAAAGCGAGAGCGCGGGAATTCACTCAAGCATACACAAACAGCACAGCACGATGCGTATTTTTTTTTTAAAATTGACAAAATAAATCAAAAATAAATCAAAAATAAAAATAAGTGGAAAAGGCGAGAGTGCGCGAGCACACAGGAGCAAAGACAAGCAGCGAAGCTTGATGCGTAGTAAAAAAAATAATAAATAGACAACTGGTCGACCTCATTAGAAATAAAAACCCAAAAGATTAGATAGACAAACAAACAAACACATAAATGTGGAGAGAAGGGCAGTGCGCGCAGGAGCAAAGGTAAACAGCAGACAGACCTGAATCCTTATCTTTACAAGGTCGACCTCAGAACTTTGTTCAGTTTGTCGCGGTGACGGATAATGGAAGGAAGGGCAGGCAACTGGTCGATTTCATTTAAATAAACAAATAAAAAATAAGATACACTCTCAGGAATAGATAAATAATAACAAAAAAATTGTAAAGTGGAGAAAGCGAGAGCGCGCGAATGCACTCAACCAAACACAAACAGCACAGCACGATGCTTATTTTTTTTTAATTGACAAAATAAATGCAAAAATAAATCAAAAATAAAAATAAGTGGAAAAGGCGAGAGTGCGCGAGCACACAGGAGCAAAGACAAGCAGCGCAGCTTGATGCGTAGTAAAAAAAATAATAAATAGACAACTGGTCGACCTCATTAGAAATAAAAACCCAAAAGATTAGATAGACAAACAAACAAACACATAAATGTGGAGAGAAGGGCAGTGCGCGCAGGAGCAAAGGTAAACAGCAGACAGACCTGAATCCTTATCTTTACAAGGTCGACCTCAGAACTTTGTTCAGTTTGTCTCGGTGACGGATAATGGAAGGAAGGGCAGGGAACTGGTCGACTTCATTTAAATAAACAAATAAAAAATAAGATAAACTCTCAGGAATAGATAAATAATAACAAAAAAATGTAAAGTGGAGAAAGCGAGAGCGCGGGAATGCACTCAAGCAAACACAAACAGCACAGCACGATGCGTATTTTTTTTTAAATTGACAAAATAAATCAAAAATAAATCAAAAATAAAAATAAGTGGAAAAGGCGAGAGTGCGCGAGCACACAGGAGCAAAGACAAGCAGTGCAGCTTGATGCGTAGTAAAAAAAATAATAAATAGACAACTGGTCGACCTCATTAGAAATAAAAACCCAAAAGATTAGAAAGACAAACAAACAAACAAACACATAAATGTGGAGAGAAGGGCAGTGCGCGCAGGAGCAAAGGTAAACAGCAGACAGACCTGAATCCTTATCTTTACAAGGTCGACCTCAGAACTTTGTTCAGTTTGTCTCGGTGACGGATAATGGAAGGAAGGGCAGGCTACTGGTCGACTTCATTTAAATAAACAAATAAAAAATAAGATAAACTCTCAGGAATAGATAAATAATAACAAAAAAATTGTAAAGTGGAGAAAGCGAGAGCGCGCGAATGCACTCAAGCAAACACAAACAGCACAGCACGATGCGTATTTTTTTTAAATTGACAAAATAAATCAAAAATGAATCAAAAATAAAAATAAGTGGAAAAGGCGAGAGGGCGCAAGCACACAGGAGCAAAGACAAGCAGCGCAGCTTGATGCATAGTAAAAAAAATAATAAATAGACAACTGGTCGACCTCATTAGAAATAAAAACCCAAAAGATTAGATAGACAAACAAACAAACACATAAATGTGGAGAGAAGGGCAGTGCGCGCAGGAGCAAAGGTAAACAGCAGACAGACCTGAATCCTTATCTTTACAAGGTCGACCTCAGAACTTTGTTCAGTTTGTGTCGGTGACGGATAATGGAAGGAAGGGCAGGCAACTGGTCGACTTCATTTAAATAAACAAATAAAAAATAAGATAAACTCTCAGGAATAGATAATAATAACAAAAAAATTGTAAAGTGGAGAAAGCGAGAGCGCGCGAATGCACTCAAGCAAACACAAAGAGCACAGCACGATGCGTATTTTTTTTTTAAAATCGACAAAATAAATCAAAAATAAAAATAAGTGGAAAAGGCGAGAGTGCGCGAGCACACAGGAGCAAAGACAAGCAGCGCAGCTTGATGCGTAGTAAAAAAAAATAATAAATAGACAACTGGTCGACCTCATTAGAAATAAAAACCCAAAAGATTAGATAGACAAACAAACAAACACATAAATGTGGAGAGAAGGGCAGTGCGCGCAGGAGCAAAGGTAAACAGCAGACAGACCTGAATCCTTATCTTTACAAGGTCGACCTCAGAACTTTGTTCAGTTTGTGTCGGTGACGGATAATGGAAGGAAGGGCAGGCAACTGGTCGACTTCATTTAAATAAACAAATAAAAAATAAGATAAACTCTCAGGAATAGATAAATAATAACAAAAAAATTGTAAAGTGGAGAAAGCGAGAGCGCGCGAATGCACTCAAGCAAACACAAACAGCACAGCACGATATGATTTTTTTTTAAATTGACAAAATAAATCAAAAATAAATCAAAAATAAAAATAAGTGGAAAAGGCGAGAGTGCGCGAGCACAGAGGAGCAAAGACAAGCAGCGCAGCTTGATGCGTAGTAAAAAAAATAATAAATAGACAACTGGTCGACCTCATTAGAAATAAAAACCCAAAAGATTAGATAGACAAACAAACAAACACATAAATGTGGAGAGAAGGGCAGTGCGCGCAGGAGCAAAGGTAAACAGCAGACAGACCTGAATCCTTATCTTTACAAGGTCGACCTCAGAACTTTGTTCAGTTTGTCTCGGGGACGGATAATGGAAAGAAGGGCAGGGAACTGGTCGACTTCATTTAAATAAACAAATAAAAAATAAGATAAACTCTCAGGAATAGATAAATAATAACAAAAAAATTGTAGAGAAAGCGAGAGCGCGCGAATGCACTGAAGCAAACACAAACAGCACAGTACGATGCGTATTTTTTTTTTAAATAGACAAAATAAATCAAAAATAAAAATAAGTGGAAAAGGCCAGAGTGCGCGATCACACAGGAGCAAAGACAAGCAGCGCAGCTTGATGCGTAGTAAAAAAAATAATAAATAGACAACTGGTCGACCTCATTAGAAATAAAAACCCAAAAGATTAGATAGACAAACAAACAAACACATAAATGTGGAGAGAAGGGCATTGCGGGCAGGAGAAAAGGTAAAGAGCAGACAGACCTGAATCCTTATCTTTACAAGGTCGACCTCAGAACTTTGTTCAGTTTGTCTCGGGGACGGATAATGGAAGGAAGGCCAGGCAAACTGGTCGACTTCATTTAAATAAACAAATAAAAAATAAGATAAACTCTCAGTAACAGATAAATAATAACAAAAAATTGTAAAGTGGAGAAAGCAAGAGCGCGCGAATGCACTCAAGCAAACACAAACAGCACAGCACGATGCGCATTTTTTTTTTAAATTGACAAAATGAATCAAAAATAAATATAAGTGGAAAAGGCGAGAGTGCGCGAGCACACAGTAGCAAAGCCAAGCAGCACAGCTCTATGCGTAGTAAAAAAAATAATAAATAGACAAATGGTCGACCTCATTAGAAATAAAAACCCAAAAGATTAGATAGACAAACAAGCAAACACATAAATGTGGAGAGAAGGGCAGTGCGCGCAGGAGCAAAGGTAAACAGCAGAGAGACCTGAATCCTTATCTTTACAAGGTCGACCTCAGAACTTTGTTCAGTTTGTCTCGGGGACGGATAATGGAAGAAAGGGCAGGCAACTGGTCTACTTCATTTAAATAAACAAATAAAAAATAAGATAAACTCTCAGGAATAGATAAATAATAACAAAAAAATTATAAAATGGAGAAAGCGAGAGCGCGCGCATGCACTCAAGCAAACACAAACAGCACAGCACGATGCGTATTTTTTTTAAAATTGACAAAATAAATAAAAATAAATCAAAAATAAAAATAAGTGGAAAAGGCGAGAGTGCGCGAGCACACAGGAGCAAAGACAAGCAGCGCAGCTTGATGCGTAGTAAAAAAAATAATAAATAGACAACTGGTCGACCTCATTAGAAATAAAAACTGAAAAGATTAGATAGACAAACAAAGAAACACATAAATGTTGAGAGAAGGGCAGTGCGCGCAGGAGCAAAGGTAAACAGCAGACAGACGTGAATCCTTATCTTTACAAGGTCGACCTCAGAACTTTGTTCAGTTTGTCTCGGTGACGGATAATGGAAGGAAGGGCAGGCAAATGGTCGACTTCATTTAAATAAACAAATAAAAAATAAGATAAACTCTCAGGAATAGATAAATAATAACAAAAAAATTGTAAAGTGGAGAAAGCGAGAGCGCGCGAATGCACTCAAGCAAACACAAACAGCACAGCACGATGCGTATTTTTTTTTTAAATTGACAAACTAAATCAAAAATTAAAATAAGTGGAAAATGCGAGAGTGCGCGAGCACACAAGAGCAAAGACAAGCAGCGCAGCTTGATGCGTAGTAAAAAAAATAATAAATAGACAACTGGTCGACCTCATTAGAAATAAAAACCCAAAAGATTAGATAGACAAACAAACAAACACATAAATGTGGAGAGAAGGGCATTGCGGGCAGGAGCAAAGGTAAAGAGCAGACAGACCTGAATCCTTATCTTTACAAGTTCGACCTCAGAACTTTGTTCAGTTTGTCTCGGTGACGGATAATGGAAGGAAGGGCAGGCAACTGGTAGACTTCATTTAAATAAACAAATAAAAAATAAGATAAACTCTCAGGAATAGATAAATAATAACAAAAAATTGTAAAGTGGAGGAAAGCGAGAGCGCGCCAATGCACTCAAGCAAACAAAAACAGCACAGCACGATGCGTTTTTTTTTTTAAATTGACAAAATAAATCAAAAATAAATCAAAAATAAAAATAAGTGGAAAAGGCGAGAGTGCGCGAGCACACAGGAGCAAAGACAAGCAGCGCAGCTTGATGCGTAGTAAAAAAAATAATAAATAGACAACTGGTCGACCTCATTAGAAATAAAAACCCAAAAGATTAGATAGACAAACAAACAAACACATAAATGTGGAGAGAAGGGCAGTGCGCGCAGGAGCAAAGGTAAACAGCAGACAGACCTGAATCATTATCTTTACAAGGTCGACCTCAGAACTTTGTTCAGTTTTTCTTGGGGACGGATAATGGAAGGAAGGGCAGGCAACTGGTCGACTTCATTTAAATAAACAAATAAAAAATAAGATAAACTCTCAGGAATAGATAAATAATAACAAATAAATTGTAAAGTGGAGAAAGCGAGAGCGCGAGAATGCACTCAAGCAAACACAAACAGCACAGCACGATGCGTATTTTTTTAAATTGACAAAATAAATCAAAAATAAAAATAAGTGGAAAAGGCGAGAGTGCGCGAGCACACAGGAGCAAAGACAAGCAGCGCAGCTTGATGCGTAGTAGAAAAAATAATAAATAGACAACTGGTCGACCTCATTAGAAATAAAAACCCAAAAGATTAGATAGACAAACAAACAAACACATAAATGTGGAGAGAAGCGCATTGCGCGCAGGAGCAAAGGTAAACAGCAGACAGACCTGAATCCTTACCTTTACAAGGTCGACCTCAGAACTTTGTTCAGTTTGTCTCGGTGACGGATAATGGAAGGAAGGGCCGGGAACTGGTCGACTTCATTTATATAAACAAATAAAAAATAAGATAAACTCTCAGGAATAGATAAATAATAACAAAAAAATGTAAAGTGGAGAAAGCGAGAGCGCGGGAATGTACTCAAGCAAACACAAACAGCACAGCACGATGCGTATTTTTTTTAAATTGACAAAATAAATCAAAAATAAAAATAAGTGGAAAAGGCGAGAGTGCGCGAGCACACAGGAGCAAAGACAAGCAGCGCAGCTTGATGCGTAGTAAAAAAAATAATAAATAGACAACTGGTCGACCTCATTAGAAATAAAAACCCAAAAGATTAGATAGACAAACAAACAAACAAACACATAAATGTGGAGAGAAGGGCATTGCGGGCAGGAGAAAAGGTAAAGAGCAGACAGACCTGAATCCTTATCTTTACAAGGTCGACCTCAGAACTTTGTTCAGTTTGTCTCGGGGACGGATAATGGAAGGAAGGCCAGGCAACTGGTCGACTTCATTTAAATAAACAAATAAAAAATAAGATAAACTCTCAGTAATAGATAAATAATAACAAAGAAATTGTAAAGTGGAGAGAGCGAGAGCGCGCGAATCCACTCAAGCAAACACAAACAGCACAGCACGATGCGTATTTTTTTTTAAAATTGACAAAATAAATCAAAAATAAAAATAAGTGGAAAAGGCGAGAGTGCGCGAGCACACAGGAGCAAAGACAAGCAGCGCAACTCTATGCGTAGTAAAAAAAATAATAAATAGACAAATGGTCGACCTCATTAGAAACAAAAACCCAAAAGATTAGATAGACAAACAAACAAACACATAAATGTGGAGAGAAGGGCAGTGCGCGCAGGAGCAAAGGTAAACAGCAGACAGACCTGAATCCTTATCTTTACAAGGTCGACCTCAGAACTTTGTTCAGTTTGTCTCGGGGACGGATAATGGAAGGAAGGGCAGGCAACTGGTCGACTTCATTTAAATAAAGAAATAAAAAATAAGATAAACTCTCAGGAATAGATAAATAATAACAAAAAAATTGTAAAGTGGAGAAAGCGAGAGCGCGCGGAATGCACTCAAGCAAACACAAACAGCACAGCAAGATGCGTATTTTTTTAAAATTGACAAAATAAATAAAAAATAAATCAAAAATAAAAATAAGTGGAAAAGGCGAGAGTGCGCGAGCACACAGGAGCAAAGACAAGCAGCGCAGCTTGATGCGTAGTAAAAAAAATAATAAATAGACATCTGGTCGACCTCATTAGAAATAAAAACCCAAAAGATTAGATAGGACAAACAAACAAACACATAAATGTGGAGAGAAGGGCAGTGCGCGCAGGAGCAAAGGTAAACAGCAGACAGACCTGAATCCTTATCTTTACAAGGTCGATCTCAGAACTTTGTTCAGTTTGTCTCAGTGACGGATAATGGAAGGAAGGGCAAGCAACTGGTCGACTTCATTTAAATAAACAAATAAAAAATAAGATAAACTCTCAGGAATAGATAAATAATAACAAAAAAATTGTAAAGTGGAGAGAGCGAGAGCGCGCGAATCCACTCAAGCAAACACAAACAGCACAGCACGATGCGTATTTTTTTTTAAAATTGACAAAATAAATCAAAAATAAATCAAAAATAAAAATAAGTGGAAAAGGCGAGAGTGCGCGAGCACACAAGAGCAAAGACAAGCAGCGCAGCTTGATGCGTAGTAAAAAAAATAATAAATAGACAACTGGTCGTTCTCATTAGAAATAAAAACCCAAAAGATTAGATAGACAAACAAACAAACACATAAATGTGGAGAGAAGGGCAGTGCGGGCAGGAGCAAAGGTAAACAGCAGACAGACCTGAATCCTTATCTTTACAAGGTCGACCTCAGAACTTTGTTCAGTTTGTCTCGGTGACGGATAATGGAAGGAAGGGCAGGCAACTGGTCGACTTCATTTAAATAAACAAATAAAAATAAGATAAACTCTCAGGAATAGATAAATAATAACAAAAAATTGTAAAGTGGAGAAAGCGAGAGCGCGCCAATGCACTCAAGCAAACAAAAACAGCACAGCACGATGCGTTTTTTTTTTAAATTGACAAAATAAATCAAAAATCAATCAAAAATAAAAATAAGTGGAAAAGGCGAGAGTGCGCGAGCACACAGGAGCAAAGACAAGCAGCACAGCTTGATGCGTAGTAAAAAAAATAATAAATAGACAACTGGTCGACCTCATTAGAAATAAAAACCCAAAAGATTAGATAGACAAACAAACAAACACATAAATGTGGAGAGAAGGGCAGTGCCCGCAGGAGCAAAGGTAAACAGCAGACAGACCTGAATCCTTATCTTTACAAGGTCGACCTCAGAACTTTGTTCAGTTTGTCTCGGTGACGGATAATGGAAGGAAGGGCAGGCAACTGGTCGACTTCATTTAAATAAACAAATAAAAATAAGATAAACTCTCAGGAATAGATAAATAATAACAAAAAATTGTAAAGTGGAGAAAGCGAGAGCGCGGGAATTCACTCAAGCAAACACAAACAGCACAGCACGATGCGTATTTTTTTTTTAAAATTGACAAAATAAATCAAAAATAAATCAAAAATAAAAATAAGTGGAAAAGGCGAGAGTGCGCGAGCACACAGGAGCAAAGACAAGCAGCGCAGCTTGATGCGTAGTAAAAAAAATAATAAATAGACAACTGGTCGACCTCATTAGAAATAAAAACCCAAAAGATTAGATAGACAAACAAACAAACACATAAATGTGGAGAGAAGGGCAGTGCGCGCAGGAGCAAAGGTAAACAGCAGACAGACCTGAATCCTTATCTTTACAAGGTCGACCTCAGAACTTTGTTCAGTTTGTCGCGGTGACGGATAATGGAAGGAAGGGCAGGCAACTGGTCGATTTCATTTAAATAAACAAATAAAAAATAAGATACACTCTCAGAATAGATAAATAATAACAAAAAAATTGTAAAGTGGAGAAAGCGAGAGCGCGGCGAATGCACTCAACCAAACACAAACAGCACAGCACGATGCGTATTTTTTTTAATTGACAAAATAAATCAAAAATAAATCAAAAATAAAAATAAGTGGAAAAGGCGAGAGTGCGCGATCACACAGGAGCAAAGACAAGCAGCGCAGCTTGATGCGTAGTAAAAAAAATAATAAATAGACAACTGGTCGACCTCATTAGAAATAAAAACCCAAAAGATTAGATAGACAAACAAACAAACACATAAATGTGGAGAGAAGGGCATTGCGGGCAGGAGAAAAGGTAAAGAGCAGACAGACCTGAATCCTTATCTTTACAAGGTCGACCTCAGAACTTTGTTCAGTTTGTCTGGGGGACGGATAATGGAAGGAAGGCCAGGCAACTGGTCGACTTCATTTAAATAAACAAATAAAAATAAGATAAACTCTCAGTAATAGATAAATAATAACAAAAAAATTGTAAAATGGAGAAAGCGAGAGCGCGCGAATGCACTCAAGCAAACACAAACAGCACAGCACGATGCGTATTTTTTTTTAAAATTGACAAAATAAATAAAAATAAATCAAAAATAAAAATAAGTGGAAAAGGCGAGAGTGCGCGAGCACACAGGAGCAAAGACAAGCACCGCAGCTCTATGCGTAGTAAAAAAAATAATAAATAGACAACTGGTCGACCTCATTAGAAATAAAAACCCAAAAGATTAGATAGACAAACAAACAAACACATAAATGTGGAGAGAAGGGCAGTGCGCGCAGGAGCAAAGGTAAACAGCAGACAGACCTGAATCCTTATCTTTACAAGGTCGACCTCAGAACTTTGTTCAGTTTGTCTCGGTGACGGATAATGGAAGGAAGGGCAGGCTACTGGTCGACTTCACTTAAATAAACAAATAAAAAAATAAGATAAACTCTCAGGAATAGATAAATAATAACAAAAAAATTGTAAAGTGGAGAAAGCGAGAGCGCGCGAATGCACTCAAGCCAACACAAACAGCACAGCACGATGCGTATTTTTTTTTAAATTGACAAAATAAATCAAAAATGAATCAAAAATAAAAATAAGTGGAAAAGGCGAGAGGGCGCAAGCACACAGGAGCAAAGACAAGCAGCGCAGTTTGATGCATAGTAAAAAAAATAATAAATAGACAACTGGTCGACCTCATTAGAAATAAAAACCCAAAAGATTAGATAGACAAACAAACAAACACATAAATGTGGAGAGAAGGGCAGTGCGCGCAGGAGCAAAGGTAAACAGCAGACAGACCTGAATCCTTATCTTTACAAGGTCGACCTCAGAACTTTGTTCAGTTTGTGTCGGTGACGGATAATGGAAGGAAGGGCAGGCAACTGGTCGACTTCATTTAAATAAACAAATAAAAAATAAGATAAACTCTCAGGAATAGATAAATAATAACAAAAAAATTGTAAAGTGGAGAAAGCGAGAGAGCGCGCGAATGCACTCAAGCAAACACAAAGAGCACAGCACGATGCGTATTTTTTTTTTAAAATCGACAAAATAAATCAAAAATAAAAATAAGTGGAAAAGGCGAGAGGTGCGCGAGCACACAGGAGCAAAGACAAGCAGCGCAGCTTGGATGCGTAGTAAAAAAAATAATAAATAGACAACTGGTCGACCTCATTAGAAATAAAAACCCAAAAGATTAGATAGACAAACAAACAAACACATAAATGTGGAGAGAAGGGCAGTGCGCGCAGGAGCAAAGGTAAACAGCAGACAGACCTGAATTCTTATCTTTACAAGTTCGACCTCAGAACTTTGTTCAGTTTGTGTCGGTGACGGATAATGGAAGGAAGGGCAGGCAACTGGTCGACTTCATTTAAATAAACAAATAAAAAATAAGATAAACTCTCAGGAATAGATAAATAATAACAAAAAAATTGTAAAGTGGAGAAAGCGAGAGCGCGCGAATGCACTCAAGCAAACACAAACAGCACAGCACGATATGATTTTTTTTTTAAATTGACAAAATAAATCAAAAATAAATCAAAAATAAAAATAAGTGGAAAAGGCGAGAGTGCGCGAGCACAGAGGAGCAAAGACAAGCAGCGCAGCTTGATGCGTAGTAAAAAAAATAATAAATAGACAACTGGTCGACCTCATTAGAAATAAAAACCCAAAAGATTAGATAGACAAACAAACAAACACATAAATGTGGAGAGAAGGGCAGTGCGCGCAGGAGCAAAGGTAAACAGCAGACAGACCTGAATCCTTATCTTTACAAGGTCGACCTCAGAACTTTGTTCAGTTTGTCTCGGGGACGGATAATGGAAAGAAGGGCAGGGAACTGGTCGACTTCATTTAAATAAACAAATAAAAAATAGATAAACTCTCAGGAATAGATAAATAATAACAAAAAAAATTGTAAAGTAGAGAAAGCGAGGAGCGCGCGAATGCACTGAAGCAAACACAAACAGCACAGTACGATGCGTATTTTTTTTTAAATAGACAAAATAAATCAAAAATAAAAATAAGTGGAAAAGGCGAGAGTGCGCGATCACACAGGAGCAAAGACAAGCAGCGCAGCTTGATGCGTAGTAAAAAAAATAATAAATAGACAACTGGTCGACCTCATTAGAAATAAAAACCCAAAAGATTAGATAGACAAACAAACAAACACATAAATGTGGAGAGAAGGGCAGTGCCCGCAGGAGCAAAGGTAAACAGCAGACAGACCTGAATCCTTATCTTTACAAGGTCGACCTCAGAACTTTGTTCAGTTTGTCTCGGTGACGGATAATGGAAGGAAGGGCAGGCAACTGGTCGACTTCATTTAAATAAACAAATAAAAATTAGATAAACTCTCAGGAATAGATAAATAATAACAAAAAATTGTAAAGTGAGAAAGCGAGGAGCGCGCCAATGCACTCAAGCAAACAAAAACAGCACAGCACGATGCGTTTTTTTTTAAATTGACAAAATAAATCAAAAATCAATCAAAAATAAAAATAAGTGGAAAAGGCGAGAGTGCGCGAGCACACAGGAGCAAAGACAAGCAGCACAGCTTGATGCGTAGTAAAAAAAATAATAAATAGACAACTGGTCGACCTCATTAAAATAAAAACCCAAAAGATTAGATAGACAAACAAACAAACACATAAATGTGGAGAGAAGGGCAGTGCCCGCAGGAGCAAAGGTAAACAGCAGACAGACCTGAATCCTTATCTTTACAAGGTCGACCTCAGAACTTTGTTCAGTTTGTCTCGGTGACGGATAATGGAAGGAAGGGCAGGCAACTGGTCGACTTCATTTAAATAAACAAATAAAAATAAGATAAACTCTCAGGAATAGATAAATAATAACAAAAAATTGTAAAGTGGAGAAAGCGAGAGCGCGGGAATTCACTCAAGCAAACACAAACAGCACAGCACGATGCGTATTTTTTTTTTAAAATTGACAAAATAAATCAAAAATAAATCAAAAATAAAAATAAGTGGAAAAGGCGAGAGTGCGCGAGCACACAGGAGCAAAGACAAGCAGCGCAGCTTGATGCGTAGTAAAAAAAAATAATAAATAGACAACTGGTCGACCTCATTAGAAATAAAAACCCAAAAGATTAGATAGACAAACAAACAAACACATAAATGTGGAGAGAAGGGCAGTGCGCGCAGGAGCAAAGGTAAACAGCAGACAGACCTGAATCCTTATCTTTACAAGGTCGACCTCAGAACTTTGTTCAGTTTGTCGCGGGTGACGGATAATGGAAGGAAGGGCAGGCAACTGGTCGATTTCATTTAAATAAACAAATAAAAAATAAGATACACTCTCAGGAATAGATAAATAATAACAAAAAAATTGTAAAGTGGAGAAAGCGAGAGCGCGCGAATGCACTCAACCAAACACAAACAGCACAGCACGATGCGTATTTTTTTTTAATTGACAAAATAAATCAAAATAAATCAAAAATAAAAATAAGTGGAAAAGGCGAGAGTGCGCGAGCACACAGGAGCAAAGACAAGCAGCGCAGCTTGATGCGTAGTAAAAAAAATAATAAATAGACAACTGGTCGACCTCATTAGAAATAAAAACCCAAAAGATTAGATAGACAAACAAACAAACACATAAATGTGGAGAGAAGGGCAGTGCGCGCAGGAGCAAAGGTAAACAGCAGACAGACCTGAATCCTTATCTTTACAAGGTCGACCTCAGAACTTTGTTCAGTTTGTCTCGGTGACGGATAATGGAAGGAAGGGCAGGGAACTGGTCGACTTCATTTAAATAAACAAATAAAAAATAAGATAAACTCTCAGGAATAGATAAATAATACAAAAAAATGTAAAGTGGAGAAAGCGAGAGCGCGGGAATGCACTCAAGCAAACACAAACAGCACAGCACGATGCGTATTTTTTTTTAAATTGACAAAATAAATCAAAAATAAATCAAAAATAAAAATAAGTGGAAAAGGCGAGAGTGCGCGAGCACACAGGAGCAAAGACAAGCAGTGCAGCTTGATGCGTAGTAAAAAAAATAATAAATAGACAACTGGTCGACCTCATTAGAAATAAAAACCCAAAAGATTAGAAAGACAAACAAACAAACAAACACATAAATGTGGAGAGAAGGGCATTGCGGGCAGGAGAAAAGGTAAAGAGCAGACAGACCTGAATCCTTATCTTTACAAGGTCGACCTCAGAACTTTGTTCAGTTTGTCTGGGGGACGGATAATGGAAGGAAGGCCAGGCAACTGGTCGACTTCATTTAAATAAACAAATAAAAATAAGATAAACTCTCAGTAATAGATAAATAATAACAAAAAAATTGTAAAATGGAGAAAGCGAGAGCGCGCGAATGCACTCAAGCAAACACAAACAGCACAGCACGATGCGTATTTTTTTTTAAAATTGACAAAATAAATAAAAATAAATCAGAAATAAAAATAAGTGGAAAAGGCGAGAGTGCGCGAGCACACAGGAGCAAAGACAAGCAGCGCAGCTCTATGCGTAGTAAAAAAAATAATAAATAGACAACTGGTCGACCTCATTAGAAATAAAAACCCAAAAGATTAGATAGACAAACAAACAAACACATAAATGTGGAGAGAAGGGCAGTGCGCGCAGGAGCAAAGGTAAACAGCAGACAGACCTGAATCCTTATCTTTACAAGGTCGACCTCAGAACTTTGTTCAGTTTGTCTCGGTGACGGATAATGGAAGGAAGGGCAGGCTACTGGTCGACTTCATTTAAATAAACAAATAAAAAATAAGATAAACTCTCAGGAATAGATAAATAATAACAAAAAAATTGTAAAGTGGAGAAAGCGAGAGCGCGCGAATGCACTCAAGCAAACACAAACAGCACAGCACGATGCGTATTTTTTTAAATTGACAAAATAAATCAAAAATGAATCAAAAATAAAAATAAGTGGAAAAGGCGAGAGGGCGCAAGCACACAGGAGCAAAGACAAGCAGCGCAGCTTGATGCATAGTAAAAAAAATAATAAATAGACAACTGGTCGACCTCATTAGAAATAAAAACCCAAAAGATTAGATAGACAAACAAACAAACACATAAATGTGGAGAGAAGGGCAGTGCGCGCAGGAGCAAAGGTAAACAGCAGACAGACCTGAATCCTTATCTTTACAAGGTCGACCTCAGAACTTTGTTCAGTTTGTGTCGGTGACGGATAATGGAAGGAAGGGCAGGCAACTGGTCGACTTCATTTAAATAAACAAATAAAAAATAAGATAAACTCTCAGGAATAGATAAATAATAACAAAAAAATTGTAAAGTGGAGAAAGCGAGAGCGCGCGAATGCACTCAAGCAAACAGAAACAGCACAGCACGATGCGTATTTTTTTTTTAAAATCGACAAAATAAATCAAAAATAAAAATAAGTGGAAAAGGCGAGAGTGCGCGAGCACACAGGAGCAAAGACAAGCAGCGCAGCTTGATGCGTAGTAAAAAAAATAATAAATAGACAACTGGTCGACCTCATTAGAAATAAAAACCCAAAAGATTAGATAGACAAACAAACAAACACATAAATGTGGAGAGAAGGGCAGTGCGCGCAGGAGCAAAGGTAAACAGCAGACAGACCTGAATCCTTATCTTTACAAGGTCGACCTCAGAACTTTGTTCAGTTTGTGTCGGTGACGGATAATGGAAGGAAGGGCAGGCAACTGGTCGACTTCATTTAAATAAACAAATAAAAAATAAGATAAACTCTCAGGAATAGATAAATAATAACAAAAAAATTGTAAAGTGGAGAAAGCGAGAGCGCGCGAATGCACTCAAGCAAACACAAACAGCACAGCACGATATGATTTTTTTTTTAAATTGACAAAATAAATCAAAAATAAATCAAAAATAAAAATAAGTGGAAAAGGCGAGAGTGCGCGAGCACAGAGGAGCAAAGACAAGCAGCGCAGCTTGATGCGTAGTAAAAAAAAATAATAAATAGACAACTGGTCGACCTCATTAGAAATAAAAACCCAAAAGATTAGATAGACAAACAACAAACACATAAATGTGGAGAGAAGGGCAGTGCGCGCAGGAGCAAAGGTAAACAGCAGACAGACCTGAATCCTTATCTTTACAAGGTCGACCTCAGAACTTTGTTCAGTTTGTCTCGGGGACGGATAATGGAAAGAAGGGCAGGGAACTGGTCGACTTCATTTAAATAAACAAATAAAAAATAAGATAAACTCTCAGGAATAGATAAATAATAACAAAAAAATTGTAGAGAAAGCGAGAGCGCGCGAATGCACTGAAGCAAACACAAACAGCACAGTACGATGCGTATTTTTTTTTAAATAGACAAAATAAATCCAAAATAAAAATAAGTGGAAAAGGCCAGAGTGCGCGATCACACAGGAGCAAAGACAAGCAGCGCAGCTTGATGCGTAGTAAAAAAAATAATAAATAGACAACTGGTCGACCTCATTAGAAATAAAAACCCAAAAGATTAGATAGACAAACAAACAAACACATAAATGTGGAGAGAAGGGCATTGCGGGCAGGAGAAAAGGTAAAGAGCAGACAGACCTGAATCCTTATCTTTACAAGGTCGACCTCAGAACTTTGTTCAGTTTGTCTCGGGGACGGATAATGGAAGGAAGGCCAGGCAACTGGTCGACTTCATTTAAATAAACAAATAAAAAATAAGATAAACTCTCAGTAACAGATAAATAATAACAAAAAAATTGTAAAGTGGAGAAAGGCAAGAGCGCGCGAATGCACTCAAGCAAACACAAACAGCACAGCACGATGCGCATTTTTTTTTTAAATTGACAAAATGAATCAAAAATAAATATAAGTGGAAAAGGCGAGAGTGCGCGAGCACACAGTAGCAAAGCCAAGCAGCACAGCTCTATGCGTAGTAAAAAAAATAATAAATAGACAAATGGTCGACCTCATTAGAAATAAAAACCCAAAAGATTAGATAGACAAACAAGCAAACACATAAATGTGGAGAGAAGGGCAGTGCGCGCAGGAGCAAAGGTAAACAGCAGAGAGACCTGAATCCTTATCTTTACAAGGTCGACCTCAGAACTTTGTTCAGTTTGTCTCGGGGACGGATAATGGAAGAAAGGGCAGGCAACTGGTCTACTTCATTTAAATAAACAAATAAAAAAATAAGATAAACTCTCAGGAATAGATAAATAATAACAAAAAAATTGTAAAATGGAGAAAGCGAGAGCGCGCGCATGCACTCAAGCAAACACAAACAGCACAGCACGATGCGTATTTTTTTTAAAATTGACAAAATAAATAAAAATAAATCAAAAATAAAAATAAGTGGAAAAGGCGAGAGTGCGCGAGCACACAGGAGCAAAGACAAGCAGCGCAGCTTGATGCGTAGTAAAAAAAATAATAAATAGACAACTGGTCGACCTCATTAGAAATAAAAACTGAAAAGATTAGATAGACAAACAAAGAAACACATAAATGTTGAGAGAAGGGCAGTGCGCGCAGGAGCAAAGGTAAACAGCAGACAGACGTGAATCCTTATCTTTACAAGGTCGACCTCAGAACTTTGTTCAGTTTGTCTCGGTGACGGATAATGGAAGGAAGGGCAGGCAAATGGTCGACTTCATTTAAATAAACAAATAAAAAATAAGATAAACTCTCAGGAATAGATAAATAATAACAAAAAAATTGTAAAGTGGAGAAAGGGAGAGCGCGCGAATGCACTCAAGCAAACACAAACAGCACAGCACGATGCGTATTTTTTTTTTAAATTGACAAACTAAATCAAAAATTAAAATAAGTGGAAAATGCGAGAGTGCGCGAGCACACAAGAGCAAAGACAAGCAGCGCAGCTTGATGCGTAGTAAAAAAAATAATAAATAGACAACTGGTCGACCTCATTAGAAATAAAAACCCAAAAGATTAGATAGACAAACAAACAAACACATAAATGTGGAGAGAAGGGCATTGCGGGCAGGAGCAAAGGTAAAGAGCAGACAGACCTGAATCCTTATCTTTACAAGTTCGACCTCAGAACTTTGTTCAGTTTGTCTCGGTGACGGATAATGGAAGGAAGGGCAGGCAACTGGTAGACTTCATTTAAATAAACAAATAAAAAATAAGATAAACTCTCAGGAATAGATAAATAATAACAAAAAATTGTAAAGTGGAGAAAGCGAGAGCGCGCCAATGCACTCAAGCAAACAAAAACAGCACAGCACGATGCGTTTTTTTTTTAAAATTGACAAAATAAATCAAAAATAAATCAAAAATAAAAATAAGTGGAAAAGGCGAGAGTGCGCGAGCACACAGGAGCAAAGACAAGCAGCGCAGCTTGATGCGTAGTAAAAAAAATAATAAATAGACAACTGGTCGACCTCATTAGAAATAAAAACCCAAAAGATTAGATAGACAAACAAACAAACACATAAATGTGGAGAGAAGGGCAGTGCGCGCAGGAGCAAAGGTAAACAGCAGACAGACCTGAATCATTATCTTTACAAGGTCGACCTCAGAACTTTGTTCAGTTTTTCTTGGGGACGGATAATGGAAGGAAGGGCAGGCAACTGGTCGACTTCATTTAAATAAACAAATAAAAAAATAAGATAAACTCTCAGGAATAGATAAATAATAACAAATAAATTGTAAAGTGGAGAAAGCGAGGAGCGCGAGAATGCACTCAAGCAAACACAAACAGCACAGCACGATGCGTATTTTTTTAAATTGACAAAATAAATCAAAAATAAAAATAAGTGGAAAAGGCGAGAGTGCGCGAGCACACAGGAGCAAAGACAAGCAGCGCAGCTTGATGCGTAGTAGAAAAAATAATAAATAGACAACTGGTCGACCTCATTAGAAATAAAAACCCAAAAGATTAGATAGACAAACAAACAAAACACATAAATGTGGAGAGAAGCGCAGTGCGCGCAGGAGCAAAGGTAAACAGCAGACAGACCTGAATCCTTACCTTTACAAGGTCGACCTCAGAACTTTGTTCAGTTTGTCTCGGTGACGGATAATGGAAGGAAGGGCCGGGGAACTGGTCGACTTCATTTATATAAACAAATAAAAAATAAGATAAACTCTCAGGAATAGATAAATAATAACAAAAAAATGTAAAGTGGAGAAAGCGAGAGCGCGGGAATGTACTCAAGCAAACACAAACAGCACAGCACGATGCGTATTTTTTTAAATTGACAAAATAAATCAAAAATAAAAATAAGTGGAAAAGGCGAGAGTGCGCGAGCACACAGGAGCAAAGACAAGCAGCGCAGCTTGATGCGTAGTAAAAAAAATAATAAATAGACAACTGGTCGACCTCATTAGAAATAAAAACCCAAAAGATTAGATAGACAAACAAACAAACAAACACATAAATGTGGAGAGAAGGGCATTGCGGGCAGGAGAAAAGGTAAAGAGCAGACAGACCTGAATCCTTATCTTTACAAGGTCGACCTCAGAACTTTGTTCAGTTTGTCTCGGGGACGGATAATGGAAGGAAGGCCAGGCAACTGGTCGACTTCATTTAAATAAACAAATAAAAAATAAGATAAACTCTCAGTAATAGATAAATAATAACAAAGAAATTGTAAAGTGGAGAAAGCGAGAGCGCGCGAATGCACTCAAGCAAACACAAAGAGCACAGCACGATGCGTATTTTTTTTTTAAATTGACAAAATAAATCAAAAATAAAAATAAGTGGAAAAGGCGAGAGTGCGCGAGCACACAGGAGCAAAGACAAGCAGCGCAACTCTATGCGTAGTAAAAAAAATAATAAATAGACAAATGGTCGACCTCATTAGAAACAAAAACCCAAAAGATTAGATAGACAAACAAGACAAACACATAAATGTGGAGAGAAGGGCAGTGCGCGCAGGAGCAAAGGTAAACAGCAGACAGACCTGAATCCTTATCTTTACAAGGTCGACCTCAGAACTTTGTTCAGTTTGTCTCGGGGACGGATAATGGAAGGAAGGGCAGGCAACTGGTCGACTTCATTTAAATAAAGAAATGAAAAATAAGATAAACTCTCAGGAATAGATAAATAATAACAAAAAAATTGTAAAGTGGAGAAAGCGAGAGCGCGCGAATGCACTCAAGCAAACACAAACAGCACAGCAAGATGCGTATTTTTTTTAAAATTGACAAAATAAATAAAAAATAAATCAAAAATAAAAATAAGTGGAAAAGGCGAGAGTGCGCGAGCACACAGGAGCAAAGACAAGCAGCGCAGCTTGATGCGTAGTAAAAAAAATAATAAATAGACATCTGGTCGACCTCATTAGAAATAAAAACCCAAAAGATTAGATAGACAAACAAACAAACACATAAATGTGGAGGAGAAGGGCAGTGCGCGCAGGAGCAAAGGTAAACAGCAGACAGACCTGAATCCTTATCTTTACAAGGTCGATCTCAGAACTTTGTTCAGTTTGTCTCAGTGACGGATAATGGAAGGAAGGGCAAGCAACTGGTCGACTTCATTTAAATAAACAAATAAAAAATAAGATAAACTCTCAGGAATAGATAAATAATAACAAAAAAATTGTAAAGTGGAGAGAGCGAGAGCGCGCGAATCCACTCAAGCAAACACAAACAGCACAGCACGATGCGTATTTTTTTTTAAAATTGACAAAATAAATCAAAAATAAATCAAAAATAAAAATAAGTGGAAAAGGCGAGAGGTGCGCGAGCACACAAGAGCAAAGACAAGCAGCGCAGCTTGATGCGTAGTAAAAAAAATAATAAATAGACAACTGGTCGTTCTCATTAGAAATAAAAACCCAAAAGATTAGATAGACA